>NC_047109.1:45368526-45668526 GCF_902500255.1 Thalassophryne amazonica | reverse complement strand
TGTTCAGGAAATACAATACAAAAATGAAAAAATGTCTCCCCTTTGGTGCACTTCTTTTCTGAATGCAGCAGTGCATACAGGAGAGAAACTGAAACTAAGTATTGATCTCAATACACTGGTATTGATGAGTATCATATACCTATAAATGATATGCCAATATGATTGACTAAAACACGAAAGAATAAATAGCAATACACCCTTTTCGTGGACAGGTAGTATTTTTCATACCACCCGAGTAATCAGCCAATCCGGACAGCGGAGCGGTGCGGCGCCACGACGAAGAGGCGTGGTCAGAGGATCTGTGAAATACTGGTGAGTCACTATTAATAATTTCTTACATGTCCAACCTCGTAGGTTGATCGTTAAAATTAAATTCATTAGTTCTAAAAGCCATCATAATTATTTATAGGAAAACATTCCACTTTTTTTCTACTAAGGTTTGAACTTTGAGTGTTTACACAGGAGAGAAAAGTGAGAAAATGTTAATGCCTGCTTGAAAAAAGTGTATAAAGTGTGTAGTGGGGGGTTTTACAGCCTTAAAACATGTATAATAATTGTAAAAAATAACGCTGACTACTTCGCGGATTTTGTCTATCGCGGGTTATTTTTAGAACGTAACTCGCGCGATAAACGAGGGTCCACTGTATATGATAAAATTATCAAGTTGTTTTACCAATGAATATGGCCTGAAGAAAACCATACACCCTGAGGCCGAAAGCCATATTCATTGGTGAACAACTTGATAACTGATAGTATCAATGCCAACATTGGTATCGATATTATCGATATTTGGATGGATCCACCCACCACTAGCTTCAACGTCTTGCTCGAGGACAGCACAATGCAAACATGACATCGAATCACCTGATCCTCCCTTGACTTCTTTGTCTTATGCCTGTATTACCTTGAGTGCCAACAGTAGTGCAGCATATTATAATGGGTTGTATGTGTTTATCTGCCTATAAAATGATAAGGAAAAGGATATACAGATTTTCACCAAACTTGTTCAGAAAATTCCTTCGATCAATGCCTACATATTCTTAAATATGGTCTGAAAACCATATTTTCCAGGATGTCTCTTCAGCCATGAAGGACAGAAAGAGCATGTAAAAGCCATGTTAATCAGAAAATCATTAATTAATTGAGTCATTGATAATTAATTAATCAGATGTTATAAGTAACATAACATCACAAAGGCATCATGATAATGTGTATATGTTGCAGACATGAACGAGAGAAGCTCTTCAGCATCTCACCATGTGATTTAGGACCTTCAGGCATTTTTTTTTTTCAGTAAAAGCTTCTGGGCAGCATTAGCATGGCTAAACCCCTTCAGCTTTCCTGTTTCACTATGGACTCAAAATTTGGCATTTCCTGTCTCACTGTCAACTTTCCACTGAATTTTCATGAGATCTCCACTATTGTCGATCCAGGAAGTGGTCAACATTTGACATTTCCTATTTCACAGTGGACTCAAAATTTGGCACTTCCTGTTTCACTCTCAACATTCCACTGAATTCTCACAAGATCTACACTATTGTCAATACAGGAAGTGTCGCTCCAGGAGTTGTTCAACATTTGACATTTCCTTTTTCACTGTGGACCCAAAATTTGGCATTTTCTGTCTCAGTGTCAAGTTTGCATCAACATTTAACAGCTCCTATTTCACCATGGGCTCAAAATTTGGCACTTCCTGTTTCATTCTCAACTTGCCACTGAATTCCTGTGAGATTCCACTAGATCTCTGTTGTCAACTAGAAAGTGTCAATCCAGGAAGTGTTCAACACTTGACATTTCCTGTTTCACTGTGGACTCAAAATCTAGCACTTCCTCTTTGGGGCTGTGTGTACCATGAGTGACCTTGTGCCGCTTGCACGCTGCTTCGCTTGTATTAAAAATATTTGTCATACAGGTGATCTAGAGCTTACATCAATCAGCTAACCATTTGTCTTTACACGGTATAAGTGACATCATAATGACATGACTAAAAAGTCATGAAATGATATCACTCTTGTCTGAAAATTTGATTTATTTTGAGTGCAAACAGAGTATATGTCAACCATTTGATGCTACATTTGGAAAGCAATTTTATTTATCCAATGTCTGACAGTCAAGACTGGATTTTTTTAATGCAAGTGAACTTTTATAATAAATATATATCTGAATAAAAATCACACAGTAGCTCTTGAGATAACCTCACAGAACAGCATTCAGCCCTACAAAACAAATGCAAGCAAATGACAAGTGTGTGGCAGAAACATCAATCAGAACTGCCCACCCACCAGCCAACTTCATTTATTAAGCACTTTAAAACAACCAAAGTGGACCAAAGTGCTGTGCAGAAAATAAAAATCATGATATCACATATCACATGAATTCACATAAAATTGTAAACAAATATTAACTAAAATAAATAAAAGCCATAACAAAGTGTGCTGACTGAATAAAAATAACAACCATACAATAAAATCAAGTAAAAGAATGAAGTCAATGTCTCAAGTGTCAAAGGCAAGGAAAAGAGATGGATTTTCAACAAGATTTAAAAGCAGACAGAGATGAGGCCTTTCTAATCTACTGAGGCAGGTCATTCCATAATTTTCGAGCCACAACAGAAAATGCGCGGTCCCCTCTGAGCTTCCGCTTAATTTTAGGCACACTCAGAAGCAGCTGCTCAACTGACCTGAGAAAGTGCGTGGATTCATAAGGGTGTAGGAGCTCAGAGAGGTAGGGTGGGGCAAGCGCATTCAGGGATTTAAAAACAAATATAAGAATTTTAAAATGAATCCTAAACTGTTTGGGCAGCCAGTAGAATGAGGCTAAAAATGGGGGAAATGTGCTCAAATTTACAAATCCAAAAGGTATAGGTTTGACTATCTATAATTGAATGTTCTGGAGTTATGGGGTAAAAACAGCAAAAAAAAAATGGTGACAAAGGTCCGTTTCAGTTTGTACAGGGGTCAAAAATTAAAGTTGCTCCAATTTTGGTAAAAAAAAAATGATGCAAATTATTGGTTGAGTTAATAGCATTTTAAAAAGGAATAGTCATGCTTAGTTATCCTGTTACGGGGTAACATATGTCATACGTCATAGAATCCAATGGACGTCGACCTTGTTTGATCTTTTCTTTGAAGATCAAGCATTCACCACAGTCAAAATTATTCCATTTATTAATCCTTTTATTTCAACCAATAATTTGCATCACTTGTCACCAAAATTGGAGCAACTTTAACTTTTGATCCCTGTTCAAACTGAAACTGATCTTTGTCACCATTTTTACTGTTTTTACCCCATAACTCCAGAACTTTCAGTCATAGATAGTTCAAACTATACCTTTTTGGAATCGTTCTGATCACATAAATAATGTGGTATATTTTTCAACATGATCGGAGTGTTTAAAATTTTGACCCTTGTATAATTATTTATTGACCCCTGTAGCTCATTAGAGGTCAGCTCCAGGATGTCTCCATATCTGAAAATAAACATTAGTTAATTTAGAATATGTGTGCAAAATTCCATGCAGTTATCACAAAAGGAACAATTTTAATGGAAATTTTAGCTAAGCCGCACCATTAAGGGCACAATACACGTTTTGGTATCTGATACAACACTGATACCGGAATCTTTAGTCTTGCCCAGTACTGATCCGATACCTGGTCTCCTGTCCTATAACAGCTAATCTGTTCTTAAAGTAGACCTGCATTGAAATAAATGCAGTGAGATCTTTGGACCAAAAAATTACTTCTATTTACACATAAGATCCTTTTGAATGTAGTAAAGTAACTCTGCAAGCCCAGATCTGTCATTCAACAGAGAAATCTTTGTTTAAAAATGACAAATTTACAGCGTAAAACTGTCAGCACATCCAGGACACTGCCGAGACGTCACAGAGAAGACCCTATCCCAGCATGCATTGTGCATGCCAACTGTAATTTGTAGATTTATGTCAGTTTGCATCTCTTACAAAAGCACCTTTTTATTGTCTTATATGGAAGGATCGACTTTTTTTTAAAGTTCATATTGTCTTGCGGTACATTTGGTGAGTATACGAGGTCTGTTAGAAAAGTATCCGACCTTATTATTTTTTTCAAAAACCATATGGATTTGAATCACGTGTGATTACATCAAACATGCTTGAATCCTCGTGGGCATGCGAGAGTTTTTTCACGCCTGTCGGTTACATCATTCGCCTGTGGGCAGTCTTTGAGTGAGGAGTGGTCCATCCTCTCGTCGATTTTTTCATTGTTTAGGAATGGCTCAGAGACTGCTGCTTTGTTTGATCAAAATTTTTTCAAAACTGTAAGGCACAACTGAGTGGACACCATTCGATAAATTCAGCTGGTTTTCGGTAAAAATTTTAACGGCTGATGAGAGATTTTGGTCTGGTAGTGTCGCTTTAAGGACGGTCCACGGTGCCTGATGGCGATCTGCACTTCGAGGCGGCAGCGTCTCGCCGTTTCAAGTTGAAAACTTCCACATTTCAGGCTCTGTTGACCCAGTAAGTCATCAGAGAACAGAGAACTTTCATAAGAAGTTGGCATGAGGAGTTTATTCGGACATTCCATTGTTAACGGACATTTTGTAATGAAAGAACGTGCGGACAGAGTCGCATGTCGGGCCGGACCCGACCGCGGGGGGTCGCGACAGGAAAAACACCGTTGGAAACCTTAACGGGCAAGTTGGAACATGCCCAAGCTGTTAAACAATTTCTCAGTTACTCACTTGTTGAAAGCCATCAAAAGCCGCCTGTATTTTACAAATGGTTTTCAACACGGAGGTGTTTTTCCTGTCGCAGTGCACACAGATTCGCGAGTCATCACGGAAACGACTCGGCGAATTTGCGCGCACGTCTTTCATTAAAAAATATCCTTAAACAGTGGAATGTCCGCATAAAGTCCTCATGCCGGCCTCTTCTGAATCTTCTCTGTTCTCTCACAACGTCCTGGGTGAATTAAGCCTTAAATTAGGATGTTTTCAGGTCGAAACAGGCCGACAACGGCACCTGGAAGCGCTGCGCGACGTCCCGCTCCGTGGGAAATCCTTACAGCGACAGAAACACCCCATAAACTCTCATCAGCCGTTAAACTTTTCACCGAAAACCAGCTAAATTTCTCGAATAGTGTCCACTCGGATATTCCTCACAGGTCCATAAAAAATTTTGATAAAGCAACGCACGCCGTCTCGAGCAGCGTGTGAAACAAAGGAATTCACCCGAGAGGGCTGGACCACATCTCACTCAAGGCCTGCCCACAGGGAAATGACGTCACCAACACGCGTGAAAAAACTCACTCATGCGCACGAGGGTTCAAGCATGATTGGTGTAATCGCACGACATTCAAATCCATATACTTAAAAAAAAAAAAAAGTGTCGGTTTCTTATCTAATAGACCTCGTACATTTGTTTTATTTTTGCTTGAAAATGATTTTTGAGGACTTTTTCATACGCCCATTTGATTGAGTGGTGTTGCATTGAAAATCTACTGTCTTTAGCCTCCGGTGTTACCGTCGCGGAGTACAGATGCGCGACCCGCAAAGAATTCAAGTCATTAAAAAGATATAAACCTCTGTCAGCGGCCACGGAGCTCTGCGGCTCCAATTACTGAGACTGGGCAGTGCTGCGGATTTTGCCACAAGAAGTCTGTCCTTGCGGGCAACAGGTGTCCCCGGCCGCTCCGCATCAAAACAGTGAGCGCAGTCTCTGGACTTGTTGCCAAGGCGTGGGGGAGAACATCGCCCGCTGTCGATGTCGTCGCTGATCTGAGCATGCAGAGCTGTATATCGCATTCATTGCAGCTTACTTTTGGATGTTGAAACCAGGATGCGTATAACAGTAAGATTACTAACAGATAAAATCTATTTCAATGCGGGATCGGACTGAAGGCGCTTCTGAAGGCGCTTCTGAAGGCGCTTCTGAAGGCGCTTCTGAAGGCGCTTCTGAAGGCGCTTCTACCGCACGTCACTGCAATGTCCCGGATGTACAAACAGTTTTCGCGGAGGGCCAGATTTTAGCTGCAAATTTGTCATTTTTAAACGAAGATTTCTCTGCTGAATTACAAATTTGGGCTTGCAGATTTACTTTACTGCATTCATAAGGGTCTTATAAATACATATCAGCTATTTCTTTCTGAGATCTGACCACATTTATTTCAAAGCAGGTCTACTTTAAATATTTGTTTCTGGGTGCATCTTGCTAACCTAGCCATCAACACCCCCTTAAAGGAAAACATAAATAGGCCACAGCATGACTCAGGTGTGCAATACAAGACTCAGATATGATCAATTTTTTGTTATTGTTGTTGTTGTTTTCAGTACCCACTAATTTTGCCCCATATCTGACCAATATCAATCTAAAATATCATGTTGGCACACTCCTAATTCTGACAGTTCCATTTCCTGGACCTCGTGTTGTAGATGTTTTTTTTTTTCATGGTGAGATTATGGTGAGATTAAGTAAAGAAGTCAGACTGATTTATTTATAATGGTGGTGTTCATTCGGCTACTCCTGGTATTGTTCAGGGTCGCCACAGCGGATACAGCCAGATCCACACTGGTAATTGGCAGTAAGTTTTATGCTGGATGCCCTTCCTGACGCAACTCCAGTTTTACCTGGAGAAACACACACAGCTGCTGGCGTTCCAAAGAGGTCTCCCATCCAAGTACTAACCAGATCCTGCTCTGCTTAGCTTCTGAGATCTGACGGGATCAGGCTGAAACAATAAATCATGTGAAACCCCAATAAGCCCACTGACTAATTTTATAGGCTATCTATTGACACTCCTGATGTGCTTTCAAAGCCATAAGCACTTAGTGGTTAGCACTGTTGCCTCACAGCAAGAATGTCATGGGATCGATTCCCACCTGTGGAGTTTGCATGTTCTCCCCCTGTTTGTGTGAGTCTCCTCTGGATGCTCTGGCTTCATCCCACATTTAAAGACATGCAGGTTTGATGAATTGGGAATTTTAAAATTGTCAAGATCTCCCTTGTAAAGAGAACTCAATCTCAGGTGGGACTAATCTGTTTAACTAAATAAAATACTCGTTACATTTTGATAAAATATACCACACCAAAGCTGAAATATTTACATTTTGAAAATACAAATTAGTCCACATTGTGTCCACCTTTTTCCAAAGAAAAGTACAGTTACATCACCAGATATAACACTGAGAAGGCACAGCCGCATGTGTCTCTGGATGTCTTTTGTATAGGCTTGGATCACTCATGCATGTTCTGGATTCATCAAGGAGTGGCATACTCATTAATGTTTGTTTTCGTTTCACTCAGCTTGACAGTCATCTTGAGGGGCCTGCGTGCTGCACCCATAAACAAGACGGGTCCAAATTAGCCGCTCAGAAAGCCTGTGGCCTTCAGCAGTGCTACCGTACCCCCCCAGCTACGTTATTGAGCAATGCTAATGATGTGTGCTTCACTCATTTACTCTTACTTCAACACCATTTCACTGCCTTGTATCAGACATAGCCAGGCTTTTTTTTCTCACCATTTTAGGTTTCTAACCCTCGTCTAAAAACACATATCCAGTGGGAATGGGACTCTCACTCTGACATTCTCTCTCTTTCTCAAGGTTTTGGGAAGCGCCGCTGCTCCTCCAGGTTTTAATAAGCAACCAAGAGGGGGAGGCGTGTGGGGCGTGAGGGGGGGAGCAGGTGTTCGTGTGGTTGTTTGTATGTGTGCAAAATTTTTAACGGTGTGCTGGTAACGAGACGCACCACCATCGCCACAGCTGACGCCGCGCCGCTGTTTACTCTCGCAAATCCTGAACGAGGCCACGACGCTCTGAAGAGAGTGTCGCTCCTGTTAATTGGTCATTAAAAGTAGTGGTTTGTGGGGCCCCACTAAATCTTTAAACAGGCCATGAAATAATAAAAGGGGAGGTTTGTCACTGCTGTTAGCTCCCCAGTGCAGGGAGCGAGGAAGATGAGCAGGACGCGCCTTTTGATCATTATCTGCCGAATTAGCATGACTGATAATAATTGCTCTGTTCATTTTGGGCCTTGTAAATACGTCGCGGTCGCGGAGCTTCGAGCTGGGACATGAAAGGAGGCTGTCGTTGATGTGTGTGTGTGTGTGTGTGGGGGGGGGGGGGTGTTCCAGGGAAGATTATGACAGTAATTTTGATTAGTGAGAAAAATGCAAAGTCTTGTTAGACACAGGTTGGAGCTCCGATAGCGAGACGTGCCCCCTCGCTTTGGAGTAGTCACCTCCGAGAGAGGACACCGACGACGAAAACGAACGATGATCGTCTTAATGTTATCAAAGACGCATGATACCACTGTGATGGAGACAACAGGTGTCAAAGCACGCACACACACACGCACACACACACACACACACACACACACACATACATGCACACCATGTGAGAATAATGATTGCGTTATACGCGCATGGCTTCTCATATATTGATTTGGACCAGGAGGGGGGCCCTCCCTACTGCAGGGGCCCCTTTCACCCAACTCCTATTGTGCCTGGGTGTGCATGTGATGTGTGTAAAATGCCAGCAGTCGGTGCTTCTGCAGAAAGAGGAATAAGGGAGCAAGAGGAAGGAAACAAAGAAGTGCGTGATATGTGAGAGAGTTCACACCTTTGCACAAACACACAAAAGAAGACACTCTTTCTCATACACACACACTAACAGAGATGCACAAGCTGGTGTGCACAGATTTTGTTGGGGTATCAGTTCAAGGCGTCAATAATGGCGCAGCGGACTGTGAAGGAGCAGACACAACCCACAATGTGGAATCCCTGACCTGTGTGACCTTTCCCTCCTCGCTGTCTGTGCATGTGTGTGTCCCACGCCAACTCTTTGCCCCCACTCGTCCACCCAGACTTCCCATTGTTTCCTCTCCATTGTCTCAGTCGAGAAATAAAGAATGAACAGCTACTATTTTTTTTTTTAATGATGCTGATACAAAAGCTTGTCTGCTGTTCAGTTTGTAACCGAGGCTGTGGCAAACTGTGGTTCACTTAAAGGGGTTATGTCGAACCAAACTGGCTTTTACATTTAATATTTAGAAATGACTGGGGTTTCATGTTAAATATCCTCAAAGTCTTACAATTCTGTGGCATGGCCTGCAGCATTTCTGTGTATATTTTAAGCCTGAAACAGCTGGTTGTCGACTTGTGTGACATACGTCACATACAGGCTGTTTATATCTGGATTCCTGCTTCATCTCCGGTGCACAGGCAGTGAGCTGGTTTGACTCTGTGCGACACGCACATATGGTCAGTTAAAGTGAAGAAAAATTGATTCCCTTTAGAGTTAAGGTTGTGAATAAGTGATGTGTTTGCATTTTGTTTCAAAAGTAATCACATTGCTTTGTGGAAATAATCACAGTTCTTACTCTTTATTTGCCTGCTCCTAAAGTTATCAGTGAATATAAGAAATGTAATAGTGAACTTAGTAGACACCAGCATAGGAAGTGAAAGAAAGTGATCAACAAGCGCAAGCTTATTTCAACCACACCTGCTCTCTCAACAACCCTACACATTTTCAGCAGGATGCAGACAGGTCTATGGATTATTACTTGGGCAAAACAAAGTTGCTTTTTTTATTGATCTTGTGCATAAAATTTTACCAAATTCAAATTAGTTTATTTTCATTATGTGCCCCTTTAATCTGGAGAAGTACAAGATTATAGCATTTATTGATTTTGGTTTATTGTATAAAGGCTGGGAAATTTATGTCTTTTTTTAATCATTTAAAACAGTGTATGCCCAGGCTTTGTCAAAATCCAGAAATAAAAAATTAAGTATATTCAGTTGAGCATATTGAAAATATGTGATGTGATTGTACGTCTTCACTGATATATATATATTTTTTTTTTGCTTTATCTCAACATGAGGGTTGAGAGAATTATTATTTTGCCATCATTATGAAAGAACTACATATGCAATTAATGATTTTTGGCTAAAGTTCCTGGGAAAAATGATTGATTTTCTGCAATTCTCCAAGGCACTGGGCCAAATTAAGAAGTATTTATGAATAGCATATGTGGGTGTGTGCATATGAAGTACACACAAATATGTGTGCATGTACTTCACACTGAATATTCTGAATTAGTAGAAACAAAATGATTTTGAGTTTTTACACCGTGTATGTAGGAATTTTAACCCTGTAATCCCTTTATTTTTTATTTATTTTTATTTTTTATTTATTTATTTATTTATTTTTATTTATTTTTTTTGCAATTTAAATCATAAGAAAATTTTCTTGTTATGAATATAATTTTGTTTCATAGTATTTGAAAGCATTCATAATATTATATTGTCGATATGCTAAAAATGATCTTTTTTCTGGAACAATAATAATAATAATAATACATTTTTAACAAAATTGCAACAAGTGCAAAAAACAACAAAAGACTGAAAATTGAAGCAGAAAGACAGCAAATGACACAAGGAATAAACACAGGCCACCAGAAAACCACAGGCCACCCTTCGAGAAGAGCTACAAATAAAAGTTGGACACTTTTCAAAGGAAAGATTTGCTGGATATCTGCTGGACAGGTCTGACACACTCACACAGGTCTGCTGTGTTGATTGTCAGTACAACAGTTAGTAAAAGTCACAACATTTTTATTTGGATTGCCAGAATGTGTTTTATAGTAGCTTTATTAAAAATATTTTGGTTGTAAGTTAGAAATCTGAATTCCCGGTTTCCATGGAATGCAGCATGAACTTTGAAACTTGCAGATGCACTTCCTCCTGTGTGTCCTCTGCATAAGCTTACAAATGAACTCACTGCATTAGCCATCCAACCACTTTCTGAACCAACATTTTCCAGTTAAAGGTTGCTATAGAATCCCTACAATAAATTCTTCACCAGCTATAACATTTTCTGTAATTCTGTTGGCACTTTATAATAACTAGATTTTAATGGGAAATTTGATTTTGTTTTTAAATTTCTTCTGTTTTGTGGATCATTTATTGACACTACACCCTTCAGCAAAATGACTTTTTGAAAAGTATGTATGACCTCAGTTGCAATGGGATTTTTTTTTTTTTTTGTTTTTTTTTTTTACAACAGACTTTAATGTCTGTTTTTAAGGAACACAGTGACCTAAATTATGATACTGAAAAGGTACAGTCCTTTTAAAAATTCTTTTGACAACATTCAACTTTGAAAAGTCAGACTGCCAATTCAGTTCCAACTGGGAACAAAACTGTTGCATTGTTCTTCTTCTTATTTTTTTTTTTAAACAAATGTCTATTTTACTATAAATTAGCACAATACTTTAACATTTTTTTAATGCACTCTGAGTCATTTTTAAGACATCCTGCTTACAGATGTGTATTTTCAGTCCTGGAGCAGCACCCACAATTTTTCTGTCCACTGACATACATTTTCTCTCCTGTTTTCATTGTAGCAGCTACACTGTGTTTCCATCCATCATGGTTAACCTTCATTTTACAGCAGAACGTTAAAAATACATCTCACTTAAATGTAACAAAGATTAAATTTGTATTGCTACTTTGACTGCTGTTTGCTTTTCTTTCTTTCTTTCTTTTAATTCAGCAGCCAGGTAAAACATGATTCCACCACAGAACATGCATCCTGACCTATGGTGTAATATTTGCAAATTGCTATTGTAAAAAATAAAAAAAATCACAAGGCAGCTAACAAGGTTTTGGCTGCCATCTTCAGGCTGTTGGTTGTAATGCCCTTCCATAATACAGCTGTGATTTAGAAGCCCTGGAGCTAAACATGGTGATTGTTCCTTTATGAAAATTAGACATCCCCACCCCTAATCTCCTCCAATTTCATTCAAGGATTTGTAGAAGCCATAACCTTATGAATCATGCTACACATAATAATTACAAAGTGTAGCATCTGTTTACATAAATGCATACCATGAGATTTTTTTTTTTCAGTTTTATGCCCATTTTAATAATTTCCTCAAAAGCAAAAGAACACTATAAATATGTAGTATTCTGAAGGCAAAATAATCAGTGCAGCTTTGAGACAATCAGAGTAGCAGTGAGTCATTTCCAGGTAGTTTTCAGACTATTACAGCCATGTGTGCCATTAAACAGCTGGGGACATATATTTTATGTACAAATCTATCTGCAGCATTATGTACAGTGAAGATATGCGTGCTCCAAATCATGCTTTCCACCCTCGGGGAGTTGGCGGTATTAAATAAGACCTACCTTTGGAGCATTAGTGGAATTCAATATGTGCAATGTAATTATTCTGCTCAATAAGCCACTGGAGGAGGATATTCCATTTACTGCATACTCTAAAGCAGGTGTATCCAGGTGCTGGTTTATGTTCACACAATATAAGCCAACATACCAGTTGTTACAGTGGGGGGGGAGCATGCATTTTAAATGAGTTTTCTGATGGCTCGTGATTAAGATAAAAAATATTTATGCCTTTTAAGAGCTGTCGGAGAAGCAGAAAAGAAAAGGCAGGAAATCATTAAATTATATCACTGTTATTTAAATGTTACACGGGCACAAATAGGCCATGCTGGAGCCAAAAACATGTCAAACCCTGTCAAAGCATATCGGGCTATTTAAGTGCAACATAAAAGCTTTAATAGGCAATGACAATACACATAAACAGTGCAGTAAACTGAAGCTTAGCTGCAGTATGATTCAAAACAGAAAGAATTTGAAAGCAGAGAGAGAAAGAGAGAGATGGGGCGGATGATGGGAGCCGGGTGCGGGGTGGGTGGGGTGTGTGTGTGTTGTGTTTCATGCTGTCCCCGTTGCCCAAAGTGATTCTCTCAATAATGTATTAGAGCGCTTGTTTATTATTTACTGTTTACACAGCTCTACTCGTGCTGCTTTCGCGGGGTGACACCCTCACCCGCGCCGTCTGCGCAGACGTGCCGATGCGCAGACGAAGGGACACGCTGCGCAGACAAAACAACATGCGGGGCAGACAAGACAAGCCAGCCGCGCCGTCAGCCAACGTTCAGCCGAGGCAAAAGCACTGGACTGAGAAATAAAAGACAGCTCAGATCACAGGAGCTGTTCTACACGTGTCCCGAGGTTGTCAAAGAAAAGCACACACGTGCACGGAGGGGGTGGTGGAAGATAGGTTGTGCATGCGATCGGAGGACTGATTAATATTTATGCAGACACCGAACTTGTCACCATTCACATTTAGGTGTTTGTTCATTTTGGCTTGTATTTCGTGTTAAAGTGTTGATGGTATAGAGGGGAGGGTGTACACACGTAGCAGGTGGAAAAAGGTGTTAAAGAGATTTCTGTTTGATGAACATTTTGTGTTTGTGGCCTGCAGAGATGAAGCTGAAATGCTGCCTCTTTTGTTTTGAATATAATGTTCATATTATTAAAATTAAATAAGTGAATTGCAGTTTCAGGTAGTACAGAGTTTTAATGATAAAAAGATCAGTTGTTTCATCCATAAAATGTGTGAAAACACTAAATGAAGTCTAGCTGTCGCTCGAATACACTGGTTCATATGTGTTTCCAAAATCTAAAAACATTCCATTGTGTATAATATTAGGTGAATAACTATTTTTTCCTCTTTTTTATTACCATGTTTATTGTCCTTGGTGCAGAAATTTCAAAAAACAAATCAAATGAAATAGTTTTCAGATGTGTTTAGTTTAAAACCAGTTTAAACCATTTTACTGTTTTTTGTTTTTTGTTCAGAATAACATACCCAAGTTATTTGAAACATATTCGTAGGATTTTAATTGCACTTTAAAGTATCTTTGGTTCAAAAATATATCTTGGGTGGTAAGGTTAGACCTTACTTGTTTGAAGCACCTTGAGGAAGCTTTTTTTCATGATTTGGCACTACATCAAAGAAATAAATTGAAATTGAACTAAAACAAATTTAAATCAAACATATTAGACAGAACAAAATTCAAGTGACGCAGGAACAATTTAAAAATGCTGTTTTTTAAATTACTTAAAATATTGAAATAAATGCAGGGGTGGTGGCCAAGTGGTTAATGCGCTTGGTTTCAGTTCATAAGGTTCCGGGTTCAAATCCCACCCCTGCCACATTGCTCAATGTAATGTGGAGTTGCGTCAGGAAGGGCATCCGGCGTAAAACTTGTGCCAATTCAACATGCAGATCCACCTTGGATTTGCTGTGGCGACCCCGAGTGCAAGCAAGGGAGCAGCCGAAGGGACTTACTTTATTGAAATAAATGATTGGCTAATTGCTTAAGCAGCAGTTTTTAATTTGGCCTCTTGGCTTCCAACCTGACTATATACATCCATAGCAGTATGACTGTCACATAAATCAGAATGTGACATTATTTGAAAATTTGTGTCAGATCTAATTGGGGTGAAGGCACTGATTGATTGATTGATTTCATCTGACTGCGCAAAGAAATGTTGGTGCAAAGAGATAAATGCTGTGATAGTTTGTCTTTAATTGTATCATAGGTGTCAGAATATACACTCAACAAAAATATAAATGCAACACTTTTGGTTTTGCTCCCATTTTGTATGAGATGAACTCAAAGATCTAAAACTTTTTCCACATACACAATATCACCATTTCCCTCAAATATTGTTCACAAACCAGTCTAAATCTGTGATAGTGAGCACTTCTCCTTTGCTGAGATAATCCATCCCACCTCACAGGTGTGCCATATCAAGATGCTGATTAGACACCATGATTAGTGCACAGGTGTGCCTTAGACTGTCCACAATAAAAGGCCACTCTGAAAGGGCAGTTTTGTTTTACTGGGGGGGGATACCAGTCAGTATCTGGTGTGACCACCATTTGCCTCATGCAGTGCAACCCATCTCCTTCGCATAGAGTTGATCAGGTTGTCAATTGTGGCCTGTGGAAAGTTGGTCCACTCCTCTTCAATGGCTGTGCGAAGTTGCTGGATATTGGCAGGAACTGGTACACGCTGTCGTATACGCTGGTCCAGAGCATCCCAAACATGCTCAATGGGTGACATGCTCCGGTGAGTATGCCGGCCATTGCAAGACTGGGACATTTTCAGCTTCCAAGAATTGTGTACAGATCCTTGGAACATGGGCCGTGCCTTATCCTGCTGCAACATGAGGTGATGTTCTTGGATGTATGGCACAACAATGGGCCTCAGGATCTCGTCACGGTATCTCTGTGCATTCAAAATGCCATCAATAAAATGCACCTGTGTTCTTCATCCTTAACAGATGCCTGCCCATACCATAACCCCACCGCCACCATGGGCCACTCGATCCACAACAATGACATCAGAAAACTGCTCAACCACACGACACCACACACGCTGTCTGCCATCTGCCCTGGACAGTGTGAACCGGGATTCATCCGTGAAGAGAACACCTCTCCAACGTGCCAAACGCCAGCGAATGTGAGCATTTGCCCACTCAAGTCGGTTACGATGACGAACTGGAGTCAGGTCGAGATCCCGATGAGGGCGACAAGCATGCAGATGCAAACCGATTGTTTCAAGCAGGCTGTCCGAGTGGCTGGTCTCAGACTATCTTGGAGGTGAACATGCTGGATGTGGAGGTCCTGGGCTGGTGGGGTTACACGTGGTCTGCGGTTGTGAGGCTGGTTGGATGTACTGCCAAATTCTCTGAAACGCCTTTGGAGACGGCTTATGGTAGAGAAATGAACATTCAATACACGAGCAACAGCTCTGGTTGACATTCCTGCTGTCAGCATGCCAATTGCAACGCTCCCTCAAATCTTGCGACATCTGTGGCATTGTGCTGTGTGATAAAACTGCACCTTTCAGAGTGGGCCTTTTATTGTGGACAGTCTAAGGCACACCTGTGCACTAATCATGGTGTCTAATCAGCATCTTGATATGGCACACCTGTGAGGTGGGATGGATTATCTCAGCAAAGGAGAAGTGCTCACTATCACAGATTTAGACTGGTTGTCACAATATTTGAGGGAAATGGTGATATTGTGTATGTGGAAAAAGTTTTAGATCTTTGAGTTCCATCTCATACAAAATGGGAGGCAAAACCAAAGTGTTGCGTTTATATTTTGTTGAGTGTATTTTGCACAACTCTTACTTATACTTGGGGTCTTGTATGTAATATGAATCATTTAAAAATGAATTAGTTAATAATATATTTGGGGGAAATGCGAGAGTTTTGACACACACAAAAAAACATAAAATTGTTCAATATAAACCTTTTAAGCCCTGTGATAGAGTGTCATCTCTGCCTCACGCCCTATGACTGCTGGGATTGGCTCCAGTGCCCCTGTGACCCTTAACTGGACTACTTGGGTACAGAAAATGGATGGGTAAACCTTTAAATTTTTATGTGGTTCCTCAAAAATGGTGGAGTCTGGAAATTTTGGAAGTTTTCTAAGTATTGCAAGGTAGGCAGAGGTGTGCAGTCTAATATTATAAACACAACATTACAAACTGGCACTTTTCCTAGGTCCCTTAAAACTGCAGTTGTAAAGCCTCTGCTCAAAAAGAATAACTTGGATCCATCAGTACTGAGTAACTACAGACCTATTTCCAATCTTCATTTTATTGGAAAAATAATTGAGAAAACTGTTTTTAACCAATTAACTGCATTTCTATCGTCAAATAATTATTATGATGAGTATCAACCAGACTTTCGTGCTTATCATAGCACTGAAACAGCCCTTGTTAATAGGCTTGGGGAGTAATGGAATGCATGTAACGGCGTTACGTAATTAGGTTACAAAAAAAAGGTAACTGTATTCTGCTAGTTACAGAAAAAAAGATGTATTCAGATTACAGGTATACGAGGTCTATTAGAAAAGAAACCAACCTTTTTATTTTGTTAAAAAACTTTATTGGATTTGAATCACATGCGATTATGTCAGACAAGCTTGAACCCTCGTGCGCATGCGTGAGTTTTTTCACGCCTGTCGGTTGCGTCATTCGCCTGTGGGCAGGCTTTGAGTGAGCAGTGGTCCACCCCCTTCGTCGGAATTCCTTTGTCTGACTTCTTCCTGAGAGACTGGCGCTTTGCTTGATCAAAATTTTTTCTGAAACTGTAAGGCACATCCAAGTGGACACATTCGAGAAATTCAGATGGTTTTCGGTGAAAATTTTAACGGCTGATGGGAGATTATGGAGTGTTACTGTCGCTTTAAGGACTGCCCATGAAGCCGGACGGCGCGCCGCGCCCCGAGCCGCCGTCGTCAGCCTGTTTCAAGCTGAAAACTTCCAAATTTAAGCCTCTGTTGACTCAGGACATCGTGAGAGAACAGAGAAGTTTCAGAAGAGGTCGGGATCAGCAGTTTATCCGGACATTCCACTGTTAAAGGAGATTTTGTAATGAAAGATGTGCGGACGGATTCGCGTGTCGGCACCCAGCCGCTCATGGCGCGGCGCCACAGAAAAACACCTCTGTGTTGATAACCATTCGTAAGATTCAGGCGGTTTTCGATGGCTTTCAGTCGAGTGAGTATCCGAGAAATTGTTTAACAGCTGGGCATGTTCAAACTTGTCCTGTAATGCTTCCAACGGAGGTGTTTTGCTGTGGCGCCACGCGATGAGGGGCTGGGTGGTGACGCGCGAATCCGTCCGCACGTCTTTCATTACAAAATCTCCTTTAACAGTGGAATGTCCGGATAAACTGCTGATCCCAACCTCTTCTGAAACTTCTCTGTTATCTCACGACGTCCTGGGTCAACAGAGGCTTAAATTTGGAAGTTTTCAGCTCGAATGGTATCCACTTGGATGTGCCTTGTCTGATGCAATCACACGTGATTCAAATCCATATAGTTTTTTCTTTTCTAATAGACCTCATATTTAGTAAAAATGGGATTAGTTTGCAGGATTACAATTTTAATGTGTTTTATGATATTATCTGTAAATGTATTTTTTCTTTGAAACGAAACGTCCCTTCATGGACAGCGACATGACATCTCCTAACCGGGCAAAATACTGATGAAGTACCCGAATGTTAATGCATTTTCAATGGAGATCCGCGACTGAACACACTCAGAAAAAATGTTTGCAAAATACGTGTTAAAATGCCATTTTGACCTGGATATCGAGCCATTAAAATTAAATGACATTAAATTATGTCAGGAAAGTATTAAACTTACTCTGACACCCACACATTCCCAAATATTAGTGTTAAAAGTTACACGGATCTGTGCTGTTCAAGCTGCTGAGCTGAGCTGCTGCTGTGTTCAACGCAGCGCAGCTTCTAAAACATTACAATACATTTATATATACATATTATATTTTTACACAATTATCCTTTACTGACCAGTTTTCATTCATGAAGTCAGTGGTGTGGGTACACATCTCTATGTGTGGTGTTGACTGTGAGCGGCACAGCGCAGGTCATTATACTCTCATTATTTTAAGGTGCAAATAAAAAAACGACAAGTATTTTAACTAGACATTGGTCTAGCAGCATTTATAATAAAAACTTGTATTTATTTAGTGTTTGTTTTTTCTGGTTGAAATAAGATATTAAATAATCTACAAGACTTCAAAAAATATACAAGTTTCCATGTTATTTTATTTGTCTAAAAATAAATGTCTGAGGTTCCTTATGTTAAACCAAGAAATTATCTAATCTGAAAGAACAGGTGGTTTTAATACAGATGAAAGGTTTTTCTAAAGAAACCATTTATTGATTTATTTACCTATTTTAAATTACAAGTGTTCTAAAACTTTTTTAACAGTAATCAGAAATTTTGAGGGTAACAACAACAAAAAAACATTTCCAATGATTTTTCTTCAGAAAACTGCTCTATAAATGAGCAGATCCTGTCACACGTTAATGTTTTGTACAGATCATGGGTTTCTGCACCATCGGATTGGTCCAATCCATTTTGTAGAGATCAGTGGTTTCTGCCACGAGTCTTCCGTGTTTTGGCCCGACGCGTCGTTCCTATTGGACAATGCCAAGGTACATCACAGCTTAGAGTCGAAAGTTGGCGCACCTCATCTCGACAGAACACCGGCTCTGTGGTATGCAAGAGATCACTTGACTGAGGGTCTATACATTCAAATAATAATTTTAAAAAATACTGTCATCACTCTTCACTCTTGGTCAGTCTCTTATAACGGTGCAGCGTAAATACATGAGCTTTCCAGGAGCGCACGTCTCCTCCGGTGCACACTTTTTTGGGGGGGGGGGGGCGACCCCGCCCCCTGTGATAAACTCATCGCCCCCTAATTTTTTTTTTTTTCTGGGCCGCGGGCCCTGACAAAACGGAAGCAAATGCACACAAGGGGAAAAATTTTTTGTGTCTCCAAAGTGTGTGTGTGAGTGAGTGAGTGAGTGAGTGAGTGAGTGAGAGAGAGAGAGAGGGGTAATGTGTAACCACTGCTACGATTCACACAGCAGCAAATTAAGGAGCTGAAGTCCGTAGCTGTTGCATTTAAAGATTAACAAAGTAAAGCACAGTTAATTAAGATAAAAGAAACGATTCCAACCTTGTATCAGTAGAAGAGGCGGAGAGAAGTCCAGGCGCCGAGGACTCAATCCATTCACAAGGGCGGGAGCGGCCGCCTGCTCTTCCTGCAATCTGATTGGCCACCCTGTATGCTTCTCCATTGTCATTGGCTGTTGGTCATGTCAATCATTGTGCTCGATGTAAGTCTCCGTTGTGTGATCAAACGGAAACAAAACTAAAACCTAGAATAAGACATGCGCCGTGTATGAAACACAACAGAACTTTATTTTGACACAAATTCAGGAAGTGGCTCTGCAGCTGCGCCGATTAATGCTGTAGCTTCACCGATCACGGACTTTCCTCGTGTTGACAGCAGCGCGCGGTTCGAGAACACTGTATATTTCCATAATCTCTATAAATATGGGACGGCCGGCCCATGCACGTCTAAACGTGCAGCGGCCCACCGGGCAAATGCCTAAAATCACAGATTATCAGTCCAAGCCTGCATACACGACATGTTCAAACAGTATCTCCCAAGTCTCAGGTCTCAAATAAAAATCTTCTAGTGGAACTCACCACTAAAACTAAATGTGGTGAAACTGCTTTTCGTGTGTATGCAGATAAACTTTGGAACAGGCTACCAGATGGAGGTTAAAGATGCCCCCAACTGTTTTTGATTTTAAAAACAGACTCAAGACAAAGCTTTTTAATGAAGCATATTGTTAAATTCTTTTCTTTTTTGTTTTGCGTTATCTTTTTTTAGCTTGTACCTCCTATTTCTTATCTTGTTTTGTTTTATACCATATTCTGTTTTATCTTGCATTTTGATTTTTTTATTATTATTCTTTTACTTTTTTCTATATTCTCTTTTTATATTTTGCACTGTTCCTTATTATCTGTAAAGCACATTGAAATGCTTGATGTACGAAATGTGCTCTTGCCTTGCCTAATATGGACCATTTGTTGCAAGAAGTAAGTTTTATGTAGGAGGCCCATTTCTTGCAACCACTACTGTTACTATTATAAGAATTATGAGTGGTTGAGGTTCCCATGCAATGTGACCCACCATTGTAATAATTAATGACAAAATGAGTGTCATCTGCCTAAAGACAGACTTGTGTATTCACAGAAAGCAGCATGACTTGCATAGCTGCTATTACAATAGCAGTTGCGCCAGCTTTCTTGTTGCCATCTAACAACAACAGACAGAAATAAATGTCAGTGACTGTCCACTTCAAATGTCTACATGATAAATAATATGGAAATGTAATTACAGTGTAATATATGTGTAACAAGCCCTGCATGTTTACTGTCACAGGAATCACAACAATGTAATTAGCAAATAAAAACAATCTATTTGTGGTCATATCCAACAATAATTACATCCTCTAGTGTCAACATTAAAGTCAGTCAGTTCCCAGGTCAATTTTGCCCAAAGTGTAGAGGTAGGGAGTTGAGCACACAAGCACAGCAGATACCAACTGTACACCCAAAACAAAAACAAGCACACAAACACCATTTTCAAAGTCATAAAACGAGGGGGACTTCAAATGCAGCTATTTGTTTGGGGCCTGTTGTCATGGGAATAGGCAAGTGCGACTGCGCTGGTTCATTAGAATTCCTTTCAAGTTGTGGAGTGCGGCCTCCCTGTGTTCCTCTCCCCATATTCCCTGACCCACGGCACGTCTCCACGGGGCAATGTAGGGTGGGGCTTGGGGGGTAAAGCGCTGTACATTACACCGTGAATACACACGTACTCCTGCATGTGGTGGAACACTGACATACTGTACGGCAAACACACACTGTACATGGACTGGATGTGAAGAAACACACAATAAGAAAAGCGTTCAGTTTCTTCAAGCACACACGACATGAAATGCAGATAAACATCGAGCTCTCCTCCCTAACCGTGTCACCTCCCTGCATCACCCTCTCAGGGATGCAGGGGGGGTTCGCCTCAGCAGGAGCAGTGCCGCGCTCGGTCACAGTAGAGACACCAATGTTGTGTTTTTGCCACAAGAGATGGTGCAGAGGAAGGTGTTTGTATAACGCACCTGGATCTTTTCTACCTCACTACTAATGACAGCACTTCATCTAATGTAAAAGCAGCCCAAACGTTACCTCGAAAGTCCTCGAGTTGAAATTGGAAGTACCTCTGTCAGAAAATGATTAAGCATTTCATCATGAGACTTGAAATCCAACATGTGATTACTACAATGAAGAAAAAAAATGCAGCCTACAAGTGATTACAGCAGTGAAAATCTAAATCCATGTTTGGCACTTATGGTTAGTCACAGAGAGTTTCTTTTGTGTCTAAAGCAAATTTAAATCTCTTGTTTTCACTTTTTCAACAGGCTAATACGTGGTGTGTCCATAAAGTAACGGTCCTTTTTATTTTTTTTTAAACTATATGGATTTCATTCATATGTTTTTACATCAGACATGCTTGAACCCTCGTGCGCATGCGTGAGTTTTCCACGCCTGTCAGTGACATCATTCGCCTGTGAGCACGCCTTGTGGAAGGAGTGGTCCCGCCCCCTCGTCGGATTTTCATTGTCTGGAAATGGCGGAATGAAAAGGACTTTTTTTCCATCAGAATTTTTTCAGAAGCTGTTAGAGACGCACCTGTAAACCATTCGAAAAAGTTATCTGGCTTTTGGTGAAAATTTTACGGCCTTCACAGAGAATATGGACTTTAACTACAGCTTTAAGCACCCCTTTAAGGACGGTCGGTGCGCCACGCTCCGAGCTGTGACGTCGCGGCACAAACCACTGGATAATTTCTAAGCTGATGGCTCTGTGGATATCACAAGAGCTGGACATCAGCCATTTTCCGGCAGATTTCACTTTTAACAAGAGATTTTGTCATGGAAAACTGCACAGAGGCTTCGCGCGTCACGACCGATTCGCTGATGAAGCGAGACAAAGGAACACCTCCGTTTCGGAGTGTTAGAGGACAAGTTTGGACATGCCTATCTCGACTTTCAGTGCTTACCAGTCGAGTGAGTATAAGAGAACTTGTGGAGAGCTGGACCTTTATTCATTATGCTAGAAAGAATTGACTATTAAAAGATGAAGAATTTTTTTTTTTTCAAACATTCTGAACAAAATGAGGGATGGCATGCTTTCACAAATCAGGAAAAAAAAACTTGGTAGGGTATGGAAAATGCAAATTTGAAAAAGAAAAACATTGATTCTTACATTTACTTTGTACGGAACCTGGGAGAGGTCACTTAAAGTGATTTTTTTTTTCTGGGCATGATAATTTGTGCGCTCGTTTTCCTTTAATTGAGCCCACGAATTAATAAAATGTGCTCTCAAATTAATAAAACGTGCGCACATTTTCCTGGCCATGATAATTCGTGCGCACGTTTTAATGGCAGTGATAATTGTGCGCATGTTTTCCTTTAATTGAGCCCTCGAATTAATAAAACGTGCGCATGTTTTCCTTTAATCGAGCCTTCGAATTAATAAAACATGCACGTTTTTGTTACGGTTCTGACCTGAAAACCAGGCTTGGACCCCAAAGCAGGGAGACTGAATGAAAAGACAATAGGATTTATTGGACCAGGAAGGTGTCACAGAACTAATGCTGCACAAATAGTGAATACAGATTTGGAGGTTGGCAGAGTGGAAACCTGGCCCGCGTTGTGGTGGACTCAGGTGGTCGCAGCCCACGTAGAACTGATGTACAGGTGGCAGTCCAAGATGAGGAGCTGAGTGGTCCATGGTCCAGGTGGCCTCCTGGGGAGCTGATGGAGGATGAGGTCACTGTGAAGGAGGAGAATACTATGAGAGGGCTGCTACAATCACTCAGACCAAAACTACAGATGGCTAGAAAATTGTAGTATGCTAAACAGCGAGTCAAAAAACACTGCGGCGGAACGCAGACAGAAAGGCTCTATGTGGAAATAGAGAGGCCAGGTACCAGGTTGTGAACACTGAGTCTCTGGTGCCGATGAGCTGAAGAACCAGGGCTTATATGGAGGCATGTAGATTGCAAGCAGGTGTGCTCATCAGATCCACAAGGGATGCCACCTGGGAAAAGACAGAGAGAGAGAGAGAGGGCAGGAACCAGGATGACACACAACAGTTTTCCTTTAATCGAGCCCTTGAATTAATAAAACGTGCGCATGTTTTCCTTTAATCGAGCCCTCAAATTAATACAACAAGTGCACATTTTCCTTTCGTTCAAAATGAACTCCATAATATGACCTAAATTGTCATCCTCACGACGGGGAGACGCTTCGCCCTCAGCATCCTTTTTAATGTGCTTAAACTCCAGATGATGCCATGCTGGGTAGCTGGAGTTCTCTGTATGTCTTTGTGCGCCCAAACCATGATGATATACCCTGATCAGATCCATTTCTAATGGGGAAATGTATCACACTGTCTGCTGGTTTGTTGACTAACAGCCAACATTTATGTGTCACAACAATATTGAATGCACGTTTTACAAATTGTGGCCATGTTTAAGTAGATCATGCCTTTGTTTTACTCAAACAATGCTAAAAACATGAGCACAATATAATAAAACGTGCACACAATATAATAAAATGAGCGCACAATATAATAAAACGTGCACACAATATAACAAAACGTGTGCACAATATAACAAAACGTGTGCACAATATAACAAAATGTGTGCACAATATAACAAAACAAGCGCACAATATAATAAAACGTGCGCACAATATAATAAAACTTGCACACATTCTCTCCACATGCAAAACATTTTGCAATGACACTTCCAGGGCTCCATAACTTTGACAGTAAGAACCCATGGTATTTCATGTTTTTTGTGGTCCATTTCATTTAATTTGTGAATATACATCCATTCCTGCATTTAAGACCTGGAACACATGCCAAAAATCGTTGGGACATGAACACATTTATTACTTTGTCATGTTGCCATTCCTCCTCACAACATTTAAATGATGTTTTGACACTGACGATACCAAGCAAGGAATATTATAGTAACATATTATATAATAACAAAAACAATATTAAAGGAATATGGGATATATTAAATAGCATTATCAAAAATGGTAATAAAAAACAGAGTTACCCTCAGTATTTCATTGATAATAATGTCAAGAAGGAAAATAAGGATGAGGTAGTCAACGGTTTTAATAATTTTTTTGTAAATATTGGACCAAGCTTGGCAGAAAAAATTCCCGATTCCCAACCTGAGGATTGGGATAATAATCTCATAGAAAGAAATCCCTGTTCAATGTTCCTCACAGCAGTGGATGGAAATGAAATTATAGACATTGTGAATAATTGTAAATATAAAACATCTACCGATTTAAATGAAATTGATATGGTGGTGGTAAACAGGTCATTGAATGGATTGTAGAACCATTAACATACATCTGTAACTTATCATTTCAAACCGGTAAATTTCCCAATCAAATGAAAATAGCTAAGGTTGTGCCGCTGTATAAGACTGGGGATAGACACCACTTCACAAATTATAGACCTGTTCTTTGCTTCCACAATTTTCCAAATTATTAGAAAAGTTATTCAATAATAGATTAGACAAATTCATAAATAAACATAAATTACTTACTGATAGTCAATATGGATTCAGAGCACATAGTTCAACATCACTTGCATTAATAGAATCAGTTGAGGAGATTACAAACGCCATAGACCACAAATTACATTCAGTTGGAATATTTATAGACCTTAAAAAGGCTTTTGATACAATTAATCATGACATATTAATCAATAAACTTGAACAGTATGGGATTAGGGGGTTGGTGTTGCACTGGGTTAGAAGCTACTTAAGTAACAGAAAACAGTTTGTGAAGTTGGGGGAATATACATCATCATGCTTGGACAATGCTTGTGGCGTCCCACAGGGGTCAGTATTGGGTCCAAAACTGTTTCTAATTTATATAAATGATATTGTCAATGTTTCCAAAATATTAAAATTAGTATTATTTGCAGATGACACAAGCATTTTTTGTTCAGGGGGGGATTTGCAGGAGTTACTCAGGAGGATCAGTATAGAAATGGGAAAATTGAAAATATGGTTTGACAGAAACAAATTATCATTAAACTTAAGTAAAACAAAATACATGTTATTTGGCTATTGTAATACAGACATACAGGTTCAGTTACAAGTCGAGGGGGTAGATATTGAAAGGGTACATGAAAATAAGTTTCTGGGGGTGATAATAGATGATAAGATAAACTGGAAGACTCATATAAAACATATACAAAGTAAACTGTCAAGAAGCATTTCAGTTCTAAACAAAGCGAAACATATTCTGGACCACAACTCACTCCGCATTCTTTACTGCTCACTGGTTTTACCATATTTACAGTACTGTGCAGAGGTATGGGGTAATACTTATAAAGGTACAACACAATCACTATCAGTAATGCAGAAAAGAGCTATAAGAATTATTCATAATACTGGCTATAGAGATCATACAAATCCACTATTTTTACAATCCAAATTCTTAAAATTCACAGACTTGGTCATTTTCAAACAGTACAAATTGTGTATAAAGCAATAAACAATTTACTTCCAGCAAATATTAAAAATATGTTTTTTAACAGATCAGGGGATTACAGTCTGAGGGGGAAATTTAATTTAAAGCATCAGTGGGCACGAACAACATTAAAAGGTTTCTGTATTTCTGTCTGTGGGGTGAGGATGTGGAACAGATTGGGAGTGGGGCTCAAGCAATGTCCAAGCACGAACCAGTTCAAACAGCGGTACAAAAATATGGTTTTTTCTGGGTATAGGGAGGAGGAAGGGTAATGAGGGTTAGGGTGTTTTTGTTTTTTGCATCGGCTTGTAAATATATAGTATTTTGTATGTAAGTAGGTATGTGTAGGTGTATATTTATGTTTGTGTATATATATGTGTATATATGTATATGTGTATATATGTGTATGTATATGTGTATGTATGTTGATGTGTGTATGTATATATATATGTATATGTATATATATATATATATATATATTAATATCGGTTTAGGTGTGTAGGAATCTATGTGTATATGTGGCAAAGGGTATTACTGGTTGTGGGGAAGAAGGGGTAGGGATAAATAAGCTGATGCTTCACCCTACCCCTTTTCGGACATGTTGGGTACACAGTAGGAACTTTTTTGTTGTTGTCTTTACTGATCTATCTTGTAATTGTTGTATCAAATGTTCGAAATAAACAGTTTTCATTAATTCATTCATTCATTCATTCATTCACATTCTTCCAACACGCCTTAAGGTGTGCAACAGTACAGGGTTGTTGCTGTTGCATTTTTCTTTTCAAATATTTAAAAAATAACAGTCTGGATGGTCCTTTTCCTCCTTTCTTCAAAGCATGCGACATGCATTGCTTCCAAAAAAAAAAATCTGTAATACTGATTCATCTGACCACACCACACATTTCCACTGTGTGATGGGCCAACCCAGATGCCTTCAAGCCCAGAGACATAAATGCTGCTTCTGGACAAGGTTAATATGAGGTTTCTTTCACAAATGACACATAAATCTTTAGTGTTTTACACAGTAAAGTTTTAAGTGCCATTTGTATATGCAATTTGTGCTTGATTAAGGTTTCCCAAAGTAACCCCTTGCCCATGTGGTTATATCAACTATTGATGAATGACGGTTCTTGATGCAGTGCCATCTGGGGAAATGGAAGTCATGGGTATTCATTTTATGTTTGCACGCTCAACCTTTACCCACTGAAATTCCTGAATTATATGCTGTAGAGGGAGAAATATGTAAATCACTGGCAGTCTTTCATTGAGGAACATTGTCTTTAAACACTAAAACAATAATAATCTTCTATCGCATTTGTTGACAAACTGGAGATCCTCTACTGATCTTTGCTCCTCAAAGACTCAAGCCTTTCATGGATTCTGCTTTTGTACAATATCATGATTACCTGATTTGATGACGATCACCTCTTTGAAATAACATCATTATTTATTTATTTATTCATTCATTCATTTAACCTCATTACTCACCCTAAATTACCCTGCCCCAACTTTTGTGGAATGTGTTACACACCTGAAATGTAGGAATGCATGCTAATCAACAAAGGAAATTAAGATGCCCACACAAAACCTGATATATCTAGACTCCATACTGTCTGCAGTGAAATGGAAGGCAAAGTAAGTATAAGAATCCTTGCAATTTTTTTTCATTTTCCACGCCATCCCAAATGTTTCTCATTTGAGGTTGTATTATCAATATACAATCTTTAAAAAATGTGTAGTACTTACAGGACAGAAAAAGTCTCAAACACTGTTGTATCCCTCTTAAAATATGGATTCTGATGTGATTGATTGATTGATTGATTGATTGATTGATTGATTGATTGATTGATTGATTGATTGATTGATTGATTTGTATGCCAGTAAAATAATGTGAAATACAAGTGCTAATTTCAATTTTAAAAACAAACATTACTGAAAACCGGCTCGATTTTACAAAAGCAAATCCTAAATATTTGTAGTTTTGCAGCCAAGTGGATAAATCAACATATGCAAACAAACAATGAACAGTGACTTGATCAACTTGATCAACATGTTAAAGATGAAAGGTATTCATACAACATAATTATTGTGTAGTAATTAATGCTTATTGCTCTTTTTCATTATTTTTGTAACAGCTTTGCTTTGTGTTTTTTTTTTAATTATGCACAATATTACACATTATATTTTCATATTTTTTGATATATGTCACCACTGGGCTCTTTTTAATATCCACTGATGATCACACAAGCAGCCCCAGTTTAAAATGCATATATGTAATAAAAATTCAGGGATGATTTATTGTAGCATGAAATGACTAACTGATTCTAAGAAAATGTTCCTGTGCAATATATTCAGTGGTGGCACTTAAGACTCAATGCAAACATTTGAATCTTAATTCTTGGTTAAAGTGATGTCCAGTTTGCAGAAACATGAACTGTGGCCTGTATTTTTTTTTTTTTTTTTTAATCCCAGTTGGAGTGAGGTCACTTTGGCAGCCTGGGCTCCTGTACAAGACCCCAGCGGGTGCCAGACTGCAGGGAGAGGGACGCAGAGCTGCTGCCCGTCACAGCCCAGTGGTCACCTGACGGGCCCCAGGGCCTGCCAGACTGACATCACCTCCGGTCGAGCAGTAGGCAGCAAGGGGGCAGGGGAGGTAGTTAGAAAACGAGAACAGGAGGCTGGCAGAGGGAACACCCAGTCCATTTATCTGTTTCATCGAGTGGACTGAAGACAGACAGGACGGACAGAAAAGGGCAATCCGGCGAGTTTGTGGGGTGTCCAGTTTGGGTGTAAGACTGTGGTGGGAGTGAGGGAAGAATGGGGAGGGAGGGGGGTAACAGACATCACTTACCCAGTTTATTACAGCAGGTGTGGAGGAGAGTCATAGTGATGAAAAAAAAATCATTCATCATCTGGAAAGAAATGAAAGAGTGAGAGAAAATAAAAGGTTTAAAGGAGAGTGAAAAACTGGTTGTGTGTCTCAGCGTGTGTCTGAGGACGGCCGGGAGGACAGAGGAGGGCAACACTCACAGAGTCTGTCAGGCGTGTCCGGAGCATGAGCCACGCACTTCTGCTACAGACACACCTGTGTGCACTTGGCGCCAGCCACACAAATGCACAACATCCTCTCAGTGCACCGCACAAAGACTTTGCAACTTTTCATACTGTTTGTGTAACAGCACACCAAATGTTTCCATCCTTCCTGATCACTGTTGCATCCCCCCCCCACAGCACCCCCCACTCCCCCAACCTCACTTTATCAGATTTCTTCTGTAATCAAATGTCTTCTTTAGATGACATGACATAGTACCAAACCCACAACACAGAAACAAAAACATAATGCTTTTATTACTGCTCCAGTACTGAGAAGAGGGATATCATATATGGCATGATCCATAAATATTTGAACATTAAGTGTTTTGCTTTAACAGCTATTTATCAGTGATCAATGTGAGCTGTTAGTGGAGACTGTCAACTTTTGCTGAGAGGTAACTGTATCCAAATCGGGGAAGTGTGCCTTCACTTTTAAAGTCAATCAATCAATCAATTTTATTTATATAGTGCCAAATCACAACAAACAGTTGCCCCAAGGCGCTTTATATTGTAAGGCAAGGCCATACAATAATTACGTAAAAACCCCAACGGTCAAAACGACCCCCTGTGAGCAAGCACTTGGCGACAGTGGGAAGGAAAAACTCCCTTTTAACAGGAAGAAACCTCCAGCAGAACCAGGCTCAGGGAGGGGCAGTCTTCTGCTGGGACTGGTTGGGGCTGAGGGGAGAGAATCAAGAAAAAGACATGCTGTGGAGGGGAGCAGAGATCAATCACTAATGATTAAATGCAGAGTGGTGCATACAAAGCAAAAAGAGAAAGAAACACTCAGTGCATCATGGGAACCCCCCAGCAGTCTAAGTCTATAGCAGCATAACTAAGGGATGGTTCAGGGTCACCTGATCCAGCCCTAACTATAAGCTTTAGAAAAAAGGAAATCTTAAAAGTAGAGAGGGTGTCTGTCTCCCTGATCTGAATTGGGAGCTGGTTCCACAGGAGAGGAGCCTGAAAGCTGAAGGCTCTGCCTCCCATTCTACTCTTACAAACCCTAGGAACTACAAGTAAGCCTGCAGTCTGAGAGCGAAGCACTCTATTGGGGTGATATGGTACTATGAGGTCCCTAAGATAAGATGGGACCTGATTATTCAAAACCTTATAAGTAAGAAGAAGAATTTTAAATTCTATTCTAGAATTAACAGGAAGCCAATGAAGAGAGGCCAATATGGGTGAGATATGCTCTCTCCTTCTAGTCCCCGTTAGTACTCTAGCTGCAGCATTTTGAATTAACTGAAGGCTTTTCAGGGAACTTTTAGGACAACCTGATAATAATGAATTACAATAGTCCAGCCTAGAGGAAATAAATGCATGAATTAGTTTTTCAGCATCACTCTGAGACAAGACCTTTCTAATTTTAGAGATATTGCGTAAATGCAAAAAAGCAGTCCTACATATTTGTTTAATATGCGCATTGAATGACATATCCTGATCAAAAATGACTCCAAGATTTCTCACAGTATTACTAGAGGTCAGGGTAATGCCATCCAGAGTAAGGATCTGGTTAGACACCATGTTTCTAAGATTTGTGGGGCCAAGTACAATAACTTCAGTTTTATCTGAGTTTAAAAGCAGGAAATTAGAGGTCATCCATGTCTTTATGTCTGTAAGACAATCCTGCAGTTTAGCTAATTGGTGTGTGTCCTCTGGCTTCATGGATAGATAAAGCTGGGTATCATCTGCGTAACAATGAAAATTTAAGCAATGCCGTCTAATAATACTGCCTAAGGGAAGCATGTATAAAGTGAATAAAATTGGTCCTAGCACAGAACCTTGTGGAACTCCATAATTAACCTTAGTCTGTGAAGAAGATTCCCCATTTACATGAACAAATTGTAATCTAGTAGATAAATATTATTCAAACCACCGCAGCGCAGTGCCTTTAATACCTATGGCATGCTCTAATCTCTGTAATAAAATTTATGGTCAACAGTATCAAAAGCAGCACTGAGGTCTAACAGACCAAGCACAGAGATGAGTCCACTGTCTGAGGCCATAAGAAGATCATTTGTAACCCTCACTAATGCTGTTTCTGTACTATGATGAATTCTAAAACCTGACTGAAACTCTTCAAATAGACCATTCCTCTACAGATGATCAGTTAGCTGTTTTACATCTACCCTTTCAAGTATTTTTGAGAGAAAAGGAAGGTTGGAGATTGGCCTATAATTAGCTAAGATAGCTGGGTCAAGTGATGGCTTTTTAAGTAATGGTTTAATTACTGCCACCTTAAAAGCCTGTGGTACATAGCCAACTAATAAAGATAGATTGATCATATTTAAGATCGAAGCATTAAATAATGGTAGGGCTTCCTTGAGCAGCCTGGTAGGAATGGGGTCTAATAGACATGTTGATGGCTTGGATGAAGTAACTAATGAAAATAACACAGAACAATCGGAGAGAAAGAGTCTAACCAAATACCGGCATCACTGAAAGCAGCCAAAGATAATGATACGTCTTTGGGATGGTTATGAGTAATTTTTTCTCTAATAGTTAAAATTTTATTAGCAAAGAAAGTCATAAAGTCATTACTACTTAAAGTTAAAGGAATACTCGGCTCAATAGAGCTCTGACTCTTTGTCAGCCTGGCTACAGTGCTGAAAAGAAACCTGGGGTTGTTCTTATTTTCTTCAATTAGTGATGAGTAGTAAGATGTCCTAACTTTACGGAGGGCTTTTTTATAGAGCAACAGACTCTTTTTCCAGGCTAAGTGAAGATCTTCTAAATTAGTGAGATGCCATTTCCTCTCCAGCTTACGGGTTATCTGCTTTAAGCTGCGAGTTTGTGAGTTATACCACAGAGTCAGGCACTTCTGATTTAAAGCTCTCTTTTTCAGAGGAGCTACAGCATTCAAAGTTGTCTTCAATGAGGATGTAAAACTATTGACGAGATACTCTATCTCACTTACAGAGTTTAGGTAGCTACTCTGCACTGTGTTGGTATATGGCATTAGAGAACATAAAGAAGGAATCATATCCTTAAACCTAGTTACAGCGCTTTCTGAAAGACGTCTAGTGTAATGAAACTTATTCCCCACTGCTGGGTAGTCCATCAGAGTAAATGTAAATGTTATTAAGAAATGATCAGACAGAAGGGAGTTTTCAGGGAATACTGTTAAGTCTTCAATTTCCATACCATAAGTCAGAACAAGATCTAAGATATGATTAAAGTGGTGGGTGGACTCATTTACATTTTGAGCAAAGCCAATTGAGTCTAATAATAGATTAAATGCAGTGTTGAGGCTGTCATTCTCAGCATCTGTGTGGATGTTAAAATCGCCCACTATAATTATCTTATCTGAGCTAAGCACTAAGTCAGACAAAAGGTCTGAAAATTCACAGAGAAACTCACAGTACGACCAGGTGGATGATAGATAATAACAAATAAAACTGTTTTTTGGGACTTCCAATTTGGATGGACAAGACTAAGAGTCAAGCTTTCAAATGAATTAAGCTCTGTCTGGGTTTTCGATTAATTAATAAGCTGGAATGGAAGATTGCTGCTAATCCTCCGCCTCGGCCCGTGCTACGAGCATTCTGGCAGTTAGTGTGACTCGGGGGTGTTGACTCATTTAAACTAACATATTCATCCTGCTGTAACCAGGTTTCTGTAAGGCAGAATAAATCAATATGTTGATCAATTATTATATCATTTACTAACAGGGACTTAGAAGAGAGAGACCTAATGTTTAATAGATCACATTTAACTGTTTTAGTCTGTGGTGCAGTTGAAGGTGCTATATTATTTTTTCTTTTTGAATTTTTATGCTTAAATAGATTTTTACTGGTTGTTGGTGGTCTGGGAGCAGGCACCGTCTCTACGGGGATGGGGTAATGAGGGGATGGCAGGGGGAGAGAAGCTGCAGAGAAGTGTGTAAGACTACAACTCTGCTTCCTGGTCCCAACCCTGGATAGTCACGGTTTGGAGGATTTAAGAAAATTGGCCAGATTTCTAGAAATGAGAGCTGCTCCATCCAAAGTCTCTCCTAACAAGACCAGGTTTTCCCCAGAAGCTTTGCCAATTATCTATGAAGCCCACCTCATTTTTTGGACACCACTCAGACAGCCAGCAATACAGGGAGAACATGCGGCTAAACATGTCACTCCCGGTCCGATTGGGGAGGGGCCCAGAGAAAACTACAGAGTCCGACATTGTTTTTGCAAAGTTACACACCGATTCAATATTAATTTTAGTGACCTCCGATTGGCGTAACCGGGTGTCATTACTGCCGACGTGAATTACAATCTTACCAAATTTACACTTAGCCTTAGCCAGCAGTTTCAAATTTCCTTCAATGTCACCTGCTCTGGCCCCCGGAAGACAATTGACTATGGTTGCTGGTGTCGCTAACTTCACATTTCTCAAAACAGAGTCGCCAATAACCAGAGTTTGATCCTCGGCGGGTGTGTCGTCGAGTGGGGAAACGGTTAGAAATGTGAACGGGTTAGCAGTGTACACGGGGCTTCTGTTTAGGGCTACGCTTCCTCCTCACAGTCACACAGTTGGCCTGCTTTCCCGGCTGCTCGATATCTGCCAGAGGGAAACTAACGGCGGCTAAGCTACCTTGGTCCGCACCGACTACAGGGGCCTGGCTAGCTGTAGAATTTTCCACGGTGCGGAGCCAAGTCTCGAATTCCCCCAGTCTGGCCTCCAAAGCTACGAATAAGCTACACTTATTACAAGTACCATTACTGCTAAAGGAGGCCAAGGAATAACTAAACATTTCACACCCAGAGCAGAAAAGTGCAGGAGAGACAGGAGAAGCCGCCATGCTAAACCGGCTAAGAGCTAGTAGCTGCGCTAAGCTAGCGGATTCCTAAAACACACAAAGTGAATAATGTGTAAATAATTTAGAGGTGATTCAGCAGAGGGAGTGCTTTAGTTAAGGCACGTGAAGATTACACTGTGAAACAAATCGTTATCTAGTTAACTAGATCAATCTAACTGCACAGATTAAACAGCTAACAGATACAGCAAAACACCGCTGTGCTCCGGAACAGGAAGTGATACAATACCACAGTGAGAGCCAACCACCAGTAGAGGCAAGCAAGCAAGTACCAGAGGTATTTGGAGAATTGGCTACTGAGCTGTTTTTACGGTCATGAATGTCAACAAATTTAAAAAAACACAGGGCCCTATCTTGATGATCCACAGTGCACAATCAAGAGCACATAGCACAATGGCATTTTGGCGATGTCCAAATCCACTTTGGCTGTTGCACTGCTCATAATCAGAGTGCAAAGTAAGGCACAGGGTGGAAAAATGTTTTTTTAATCTCTATATTAATTAATAGTGCGTTTCCCGTGGGGATCCATGTGCTCTAGATTGGGTAGTGTTTATAAAATAGGTAGCTAACATTTTCATAGAAGTAGAGAGATGGAATGCCAACTTCTAATCTCGGGGGATGAGGTTATGCCGTGCATGCGCGAGAGGAGTTTGGGTTCTTCACTTCTGGTCCTTTGCTCAGCAGCCAGCGCTTTGTTCACAGGTATTATTATATGGTATGTGATTTTGCCAACTTCTGATTCGCTCATTTGCCACTTTCTGAGCTGTACCACATGCCGAGTTGACCGCTGGTGGAGCCGAGTTGACCGCTGGTGGAGCCGAGTACACCTCGCATGCAGCGTAGTACTAGCCAATCAAGCGACGCCTTCTATCGATAACGACCAATCAGATAACGTGATACAACGCCTACTTTGGCCTGCTTCGAGCTGCGCGCTGTGCATCTTCATGACGATGCCGTGTACACAATGCAGTAAAAACTAAGGGCACAGAAAAAAAAAAAAAAAAACGCTGCTAGCTGCAGCAGCTCCTTGGTCTTCTCTCACAAATGTGTTTAAATACAGTCCATAAAAGTCCTGCTCACAGACTGATTGACAGGACATGTCCACATCAAGTATAACTCCAGACATCTCAACATTTACTCACAGATGGTAATAATAAAGAGCTGAAACTTGAGATTGATTTTTCAATTTTAGTATGATTGACAAACTCCCTATTTTCTTGTTTACCATATAATAAAACAGTTATAGACTTTTAATGTCGGTGTACCCGTGATTATGCGGACCTGGTCAGGATCTGGACCTGGCCAAGGCCTCGGTGAACCTCATCCTGACCAGGTCCACATAATCAGGTCCACATAATCATGGTTACACCTCATCAAAAGTCTATAATTGTATATATAAACTCCCGTATTCTGCTGGGAATCGCCGATATCAAACATCACAAAATAAGGTTAAAGGTTAACATATTTTGATCAATTAATCTGAATTATTTTCCGAGCCTTACATTTTGTAGCTGCCCGATTATTGCTCACAAAGTCACCCTGCTGTCAAAATGAAAATGCTTCATCGGTGCCGCGCAGTTATTGCTGCGAAGTTTTGCAAACAACCGTTTAGGTTGAAAGATTAAGATATATCACACGTATTGCACATGTCGGGAAACTATTCAGATAAAATATAAAATATAAATTTTGCAGTCTATTAGCAACAAGGCAAGTTTTAAAAGACAATTCATGTCAATTTTATTTAATCAGCTAAGTTTGAATTGTTTTGTTTTAATTTTTTTAAGTGATCTCTGGTGCAAAAGACAAGCTTGTCTTCTAGTCCATTATTTTCTTGTCCAAAATGTGGTGGGAAATTTGTTGTCATCTACACTTCTCCAGGGATACAGTTGCTATTTATTTTAATTTATTAAGATCTTATTGTTCTCTGTTCTTTGTACTTATTTTATTTTATTGGTATCCCAGTATATATATATATATATATATATATATATGGTGTGGTGTCCTATGTACACAGGGTGTATAGACTGTAGTGCTGTAGCAAAGTGTAGTGGTGCATGCTTGCTTTGCATGTCTTCTCTCTTCCAGCTGCAGCCACCACCTAGCTCCTAGGAGTGAAAAGGAGGCCGAGTGTGTAAGACCTCCCTAGTGGTTTTACATGCCTATGCATCAAGACTCTCAAAGTGCCTCCTCGTGGCGCACCATGGTAACTGGATACCTTGCAGCCCCAGGCTGATCTATGAGGGATCTCGGAGCAGGTTGGAGCCCCAGAGGTGCAGTGTGCAGGCCCACCAGCGTGTGGATACGCCCTGACACTCACCAATCCAACCACCTACTGCCTTGTAGGTTGGGCCTTTTTAGGCAAAGGCTAGGAGAGGAAACTCCAAAATTACATCACTTCACTGCCTTGTGAGTAGGTCTTGGGAGACCAAAGGCTAGGCCCACCGCTGAAACTGTGGTTGGCGCCAGGAAGAGCATCCGGCCGCAAAACCCCTTAGCCACAACACTATGCCTGAGTCAAATATCCAACAGAGTACTGCTAGGGCGTCCCCCGTAGGCGATGCGTGTCAACAACCCCGGTTGGCGCGAGAAGTGGACAAGGGGTAACACGGAAAACACAGAAACCACGGCCGTGGCTAAAGAAGCAAGCGAAAATCAAGTTTGCAAGTTGGAATGTAGGGTCCATAACAAGAAGAGGAAGGGAGCTGGGGGAAGTGTGCCAGAGAAGAAAAGTGGATATCTTGTGTGTCCAGGAAACTAAGTGGAGTGGGAAAAGTGCTAGAGAACTGGGAGATGGCTACAAGATGTACTACAGTGGAGAAGGCAGCAAGCGGAATGGCGTAGGAATCATCTTGACCCTGAAGCACAAAGAGGGAGTGATCAAAGTAGAGCGCCCATCAGACAGAATGATTATGTTGAGACTGGTGATAGCAGGAAAAGTGTACTGCATCATATCAACATATGCACCCCAAGTAGGAGAAACGGAAGAAGCGAAAGATAGATTCCTAGAAGACCTGGAAAATATGATACAAAACATACCAGCTAGTGAGAAGGTCCTAGTAGGAGCAGACCTAAATGAACATGTTGGACAGGCAGCAGCGGGCTTCCCACAAGTCCATGGAGGTAAAGGATACGGAACAAGAAACAGAGAAGTAGAAAATATCGTGGAATGCGCCGAAGGTCTAGACTTGGCATTAGTCAACACCTTCTATGCAAAGAAGGAAGAACACCTTATTACATACAAGAGTGGCAACCACGCAACCCAGATAGATTTCATAATGATGAGAAGGGCAGATTTAAAGAGTGTCAAAAACTGCAAAGTGATACCGGGGGAAGCAGTAGTAGTCCAGCACAAACTACTGTGTGCAGTGCTGAAGGTGCAGAAGGAGAAGAAGTACAGTATACAAACAAAGAAGAGAGTAAAGATCTGGAATCTGAAAGGACCCAAGGTAGAAGAATACAAAAAGAAAGTAAAAGAGAAGTACCAGGAAGACTCACTACCCATACAGGAGAAGTGGGAGTCAGTGAAGAGAGCAGCTCTGGAAGAAGCTGAGGAAGTCTGTGGAATGACCAAGGGAGGAAAACATCAAGGAAGAGAAACATGGTGGTGGAGCAAGGAAGTACAGGAAACAATAAAGAACAAAAAGGAAGCATACAAGTCCTGGCAGAGATCAGGAGGAGATGACAGGAGAAATGCATACAAGGAGGCGAAGAGAGAAGCAAAGAGAGCAGTAGCAAAAGCAAAGAAGGAGGTGTGGAAAGACTGGTATGACAACTTGGAAACAAAGGAGGGAGAGAAGAAGATATACAAGGTGGCAAAACAACGGGCTAGAACCAAACAAGATGTTGGAGAAGTTGCAGGCATCAAGAATAAAGACGGAGTGCTACTAACAGACGAGGAGAAAATTAACAAGAGGTGGAGAGAGTACTTCAACAACCTGCTGAATGTTGAAAATGAGAGAGAGCAGCTTGAAGAATGCCCACCCGTAGAAGGCCCTGTACAGGAGATATCACACAAAGAGGTAAGAGAGGCCATAAAGAAGATGAAAAATGGCAATGCTGCAGGGTGCTCGGGACTACCCATTGACCTACTTAAACACCTAGGAGAAGATGGGATGAAAATGGTGACGTCATTACTTCAGAAAGTTTGGTCTGAAGAAGAAATGCCATCAGACTGGGAGCTCAGTGAATTGGTCACAATCTATAAGAAAAAGGGACATCCTCTAGACTGTGGAAACTACAGAGGCATCAAGCTGCTAGAGCAAGTAATGAAGATTCTGGAGAAGATCATAGATAGAAGACTCCGCATGCTAATAAACATAGATGACATGCAATTTGGCTTTAGCCCAGGAAAAGGGACCACAGATGTAGTTTTTATCATCAAGCAGCTACAGGAAAAACATCTAGAAGCGAACAAAGCGCTCTTCTATACCTTTGTGGACCTGGAAAAAGCCTATGACCGGGTCCCGAGGGAGCTGGTATATTGGTGCCTCAGAAAATGACAGGTCCCGGAGAAACTGGCACAAATGGTGATGACAACCTACCATGGGGCAAGAACAGTAGTTAGGACCAAATATGGAAGGACTGAGGAGTTCAACATGGGAGTGGGTCTCCATCAAGGATCGGGACTAAGCCCATTTCTGTTTATTATCATACTGGATGTGATAAGTGAAGAATTTAAAACTGGCTTGCCCTGGGAGCTGCTGTTCGCTGACGATCTGGCCGTAATTGCCGAAAATGAGGTAGAGCTCCAGAGGAGGTGGTTGAAGTGGCAGATCGGTATGGAAAGGATGGGCCTGAAGGTGAACACCGGAAAGACAGACATCATGGCATGCAGCAGGAGAGATGTGAAGGTGAACATCAGAGACAGAAACAACACAACCCTGAAGCAGGTCAGGGAGTTTAAGTACCTGGGAGTAACAATACCAGAGAATGGAGGAACCGAATGTAAAATCAGAGCAAGAGTGTCAGCAGCTTGGGCCAAGTGGAGAGAGTTGTCCGGAGTCATCAACGACAAAAGGATGCCAAGAAGACTGAAGGTCAAACTGTACAACACCATCATAAGACCAGTACTACTGTATGGAGCGGAGGTCTGGACCACGGGGAAAAAAGGAAGAGAGAATCCTAGAGTCAACTGAGATGAGAATGCTTAGGAGAATCAAGGGAGTGACATTGAGAGATCGAGAGAGGAGTGAAGACATCAGAAGAGAGCTACAAATAAACACCATAAATAAGAAAGTTAGAGTGATATGGTTAAGGTGGTATGGCCATGTAGCCAGGATGGAAGAGGAGAACCCAGTTAAGAAGGTATGGGAAGCAAGCATACCAGGAAGGAGACCCCGAGGACGACCTCGCAAGAGATGGATGGACTGCATCAAGGAAAATATGACCCACTTCGGAGTGAGGCCGGAGGAGGCCCAGGACAGGAAAACCTGGAGGACAAAGACCAAGGCAGCCGACCCTGCAAAAGCGGAAATACAGGCTTAGGAAAAGAAGAAGAAGAAGAAAATATATATACTCAACAAAAATATAAATGCAACACTTTTGGTTTTGCTCCCATTTTGTATGAGATGAACTCAAAGATCTAAAACTTTTTCCACATACACAGTATCACCATTTCCCTCAAATATTGTTGACAAACCAGTCGAAATCTGTGATAGTGAGCACTTCTCCTTTGCTGAGATAATCCATCCCACCTCACAGGTGTGCCATACCAAGATGCTGATTAGACACCATGATTAGTGCACAGGTGTGCCTTAGACTGTCCACAATAAAAGGCCACTCTGAAAGGTGCAGTTTTGTTTTATTGGGGTGGGATACCAGTCAGTATCTGGTGTGACCACCATTTGCCTCATGCAGTGCAACACATCTCCTTCGCATCATCCGTGAAGAGAACACCTCTCCAACGTGCCAAACACCAGCGAATGTGAGCATTTGCCCACTCAAGTCGGTTACGACAACGAACTGGAGTCAGGTCTAGACCCCGATGAGGACGACGAGCATGCAGATGAGCTTCCCTGAGACGGTTTCTGACAGTTTGCTTTGGTTATGCAAACCGATTGTTCCAGCAGCTGTCTGAGTGGCTGGTCTCAGACGATCTTGGAGGTGAACATGCTGGATGTGGAGGTCCTGGGCTGGTGTGGTTACACGTGGTCTGCGGTTGTGAGGCTGGTTGGATGTACTGCCAAATTCTCTGAAACGACTTTGGAGATGGCTTATGGTAGAGACATGAACATTCAATACACGAGCAACAGCTCTGGTTGACATTCCTGCTGTCAGCATGCCAATTGCACGCTCCCTCAAATCTTACGACATCTGTGGCATTGTGCTGTGTGATAAAACTGCACCTTTCAGAGTGGCCTTTTATTGTGGGCAGTCTAAGGCACACCTGTGCACTAATCATGGTGTCTAATCAGCATCTTGGTATGGCACACCTGTGAGGTGGGATGGATTATCTCAGCAAAGGAGAAGTGCTCACTATCACAGATTTAGACTGGTTTGTGAACAATATTTGAGAGAAATGGTGATATTGTGTATGTGGAAAAAGTTTTAGATCTTTGAGTTCATCTCATACAAAATGGGAGCAAAACCAAAAGCGTTTATATTTTTGTTGAGTGTATATATATATATATATATATATATATATATATATATATATATATATATATATATATATATACGAGGTCTGTGATAAAACTAACCGGCAGTTTTATTTATTTAAAAAAACTATATGGATTTGAATCACGTGCGATTACACCTTACATGCTTGAACCCTCGTACGCATGCGTGAGTTTTTTCACGCATGTTGGTGACGTCATTTGCCTGTGGGCAGGCCTTGAGTGAGGAGTGCTCCACCCCACCCGTCGGAATATCTTTGTCTGAGAAGCCGCTGGAGACGGCATGCATTGCTTTATCAAAATTTTTTCAGGATCTGTGAGGGATATCCAAGTGGACACTATTCAAGAAATTCAGCTGGTTTTTGGTGAAAAGTTTAACGGCTGATGAGAGATTGTGGAGTGTCTTTCGCTTTAAGGACAGCCCACAAAGCGGATCGGCGTGGCGCGGTCGGAGGTGGTGTCCGTCTGGCTGTTTCAAGCTGAAAACATTCTAATTTAAGGCTCTGTTCACCCAGGTCGTCGTCAGAGAACAGAGAAGTTTCAGAAGAAGCCGGCATCAGGAGTTTACCCGGACATTCCACTGTTAAAGGAGATTTTGTAATGAAAGAATGTGTGGACGAATTTGCCAGTCGGATCCGTGACGACGTGGCAAATCCGTCTGCGCAGCGACATGAAAAACACCTCCGTGTTGAAAACCATTTGTAAAATTCAGGCGGCTTTTGATGGCTTTCAGCAAGTGAGTATCTGAGAAATTGTTTAACAGCTGGGCATGTTCCAACTTGTCCGTTAAGGTTTCCAATGGAGGTGTTTTTCCTGTCGCGACCCCCCGCGGTCAGGTCCAGCCCGACATGCGACTCTGCCCGCACGTTCTTTCATTACAAAATCTCCTTTAACAGTGGAATGTCCGAATAAACTGCTGATCCCAAGCTCTTCTGAAAGTTCTCTGTTCTCTGATGACTTACTGGGTGAACAGAGCCTGAAATGTGGAAGTTTTCAGCTTGAAACAGCGAGACGACACCTCCTCGGAGCGCAGATCACCGTCAGGCACCGTGGGCCGTCCTTAAAGCGACACTTACACACCAAAATCTCTCATCAGCCGTTAAAATTTTCACCGAAAACCAGCTGAATTTATCGAATGGTGTCCACTGAGTTGTGCCTTACACTTTTTGAAAAATTTTTTATCAAACAAAGCACCAGTCTCTGAGCCATTCCTAAACAATGAAAAAATCGACGAGAGGGTGGGCCACTCCTCACTCAAAGACTGCTCACAGGCAAATGACGTAACCGACAGGCGTGAAAAAACTCTTGTATGCCCACGAGGGTTCAAGCATGTCTGATGTAATCACACGTGATTCAAATCCATATGGTTTTTGAAAAAAATAATAAGGTCGGATACTTTTATCACAGCCCTCGTGTATATATATATATGTATGTATATATATATATATATATATACATATATATATATATATGCATGTATACAGTGGTGAAAATAAGTATTTGACCCCCTGTCAGTTTTGCAGGTTTTCCCACCTACAAAGAATGGAGAGGTCTGTAATTTTTATCGTAGGTATACTTCAACTGTGAGAGACAGAATCTAAAAAAAAAAATCCAATAAATCACATTGTATGATTTTTAAATAATTAATTTGCATTTTATTGCATAAAATAAGTATTTGACCCCCAAGAAAAACAGAGCTTAACATTTGGTACAGAAACATTTGTCTGCCATTACAGAGGTCAGACGTTTCCTGTAGTTCTTGACCAAGTTTTCCCACACTGCAACAGGGATTTTGGTCCACTCCTCCACACAGATCTTCTTCAAATCTTTCAGGTTTGGAGTTTCAGCTCCCTTCAAAGATTTTCTATTGAATTCAGGTCTGGAGACTGGCCTGGCCACTCCAGGACTTGAAATGCTTCTTATGGAGCCCCTCCTTAGTTGCCCTGGCTGTTTGTTTGGGGTCATTGTCATGCTGGAAGACCCAGCCATGACAAATCTTCAATGCTCTTACTGAGGGAACGAGGTTGTTTGCCAAAATCTCACAATACATGACCCCATCCTCCCTTCAATACGGTGCAGTCGTCCTGTCCCCTTTGCAGAAGAGCACCCCCAGAGTATGATGTATCCACCCCCATGCTTCACAGTTGGGATGGTTTTCTTGGGGTTGTTCTCATCCTCTAAACATGGTAAGTGGAGTTGATTCCAAAAAGCTCTATTCTGGTCTCATCTGACCACATGACCTTCTCCCATGCCTCCTCTGGATCATCCAGATCAATCAATCAATCAACTTTTTTTTTATATAGCGCCAGATCACAACAGACAGTTGCCCCAAGGCGCTCTATATTGTAAGGCAAGGCCATACAATAATTATGAAAAACCCCAACGGTCAAAACGACCCCCTGTGAGCAAGCACTTGGCTACAGTGGGAAGGAAAAACTCCCCTTTAACAGGAAGAAACCTCCAGCAGAACCAGGCTCAGGGAGGGGCAGTCTTCTGCTGAGACTGGTTGGGGCTGAGGGAGAGAACCAGGAAAAAGACATGCTGTGGAGGGGGGCAGAGATCGATCACTAATGATTAAATGCAGAGTGATGCATACAAAGCAAAAAGAGAAAGAAACAGTGCATCATGGGAACCCCCCCACAGTCTACGTCTAAAGCAGCATAACCAAGGGATGGTCCAGGGTCACCTGATCCAGCCCTAACTATAAGCCTTAGCAAAAAGGAAAGTTTTAAGCCTAATCTTAAAAGTAGAGAGGGTATCTGTCTCCCTGATCTGAATTGGGAGCTGGTTCCACAGGAGAGGAGCCTGAAAGCTGAAGGCTCTGCCTCCCATTCTACTCTTGCAAACCCTAGGAACTACGAGTAAGCCTGCAGTCTGAGAGCGAAGCGCTCTAATGGGGTAATATGGTACTACGAGGTCCCTAAGATAAGATGGGACCTGATTATTCAAAACCTTATAAGTAAGAAGAAGAATTTTAAATTCTATTCTAGAATTAACAGGAAGCCAATGAAGAGAGGCCAACACGGGTGAGATATGCTCTCTCCTGCTAGTCCCCGTCAGTACTCTAGCTGCAGCATTTTGAATTAACTGAAGGCTTTTTAGGGAACTTTTAGGACAACCTGATAATAATGAATTACAATAGTCCAGCCTAGAGGAAATAAATGCATGAATTAGTTTTTCAGCATCACTCTGAGACAAGACCTTTCTGATTTTAGAGATATTGCGTAAATGCAAAAAGGCAGTCCTACATATTTGTTTAATATGCGCCTTGAATGACATATCCTGATCAAAAATGACTCCAAGATTTCTCACAGTATTACTAGAGGTCAGGGTAATGCCATCCAGAGTAAGGATCTGGTTAGACACCATGTTTCTAAGATTTGTGGGGCCAAGTACAATAACTTCAGTTTTATCTGAGTTTAAAAGCAGGAAATTAGAAGTCATCCATGTCTTTATGTCTGTAAGACAATCCTGCAGTTTAGCTAATTGGTGTGTGTCCTCTGGCTTCATGGATAGATAAAGCTGGGTATCATCTGCGTAACAATGAAAACTTAAGCAATACCGTCTAATAATACTGCCTAAGGGAAGCATGTATAAAGTGAATAAAATTGGTCCTAGCACAGAACCTTGTGGAACTCCATAATTAACTTTAGTCTGTGAAGAAGATTCCCCATTTACATGAACAAACTGTAATCTATTAGACAAATATGATTCAAACCACCGCAGCGCAATGCCTTTAATACCTATGACATGCTCTAATCTCTGTAATAAAATTTTATGGTCAACAGTATCAAAAGCAGCACTGAGGTCCAACAGAACAAGCACAGAGATGAGTCCACTGTCCGAAGCCATAAGAAGATCATTTGTAACCTTCACTAATGCTGTTTCTGTACTATGATGAATTCTAAAACCTGACTGAAACTCTTCAAATAGACCATTCCTCTGCAGATGATCAGTTAGCTGTTTTACAACTACCCTCTCAAGAATCTTTGAGAGAAACGGAAGGTTGGAGATTGGCCTATAATTAGCTAAGATAGCTGGGTCAAGTGATGGCTTTTTAAGTAATGGTTTAATTACTGCCACCTTAAAAGCCTGTGGTACATAGCCAACTAACAAAGATAGATTGATCATATTTAAGATTGAAGCATTAAATAATGGTAGGGCTTCTGAGCAGCCTGGCAGGAATGGGGTCTAATAAACATGTTGATGGTTTGGATGAAGTAACTAATGAAAATAACTCAGACAGAACAATCGGAGAGAAAGAGTCTAACCAAATACCGGCATCACTGAGAGCAGCCAAAGATAACGATACATCTTTGGGATGGTTATGAGTAATTTTTTCTCTAATAGTCAAAATTTTGTTAGCAAAGAAAGTCATGAAGTCATTACTAGTTAAAGATAATGGAATACTCAGCTCAATAGAGCTCTGACTCTTTGTCAGCCTGGCTACAGTGCTGAAAAGAAACCTGGGGTTGTTCTTATTTTCTTCAATTAGTGATGAGTAAAAAGATGTCCTAGCTTTACGGAGGGCTTTTTTATAGAGCAACAAACTCTTTTTCCAGGCTAAGTGAAGATCTTCTAAATTAGTGAGACGCCATTTCCTCTCCAACTTACGGGTTATCTGCTTTAAGCTACGAGTTTGTGAGTTATACCACGGAGTCAGACACTTCTGATTTAAAGCTCTCTTTTTCAGAGGAGCTACAGCATCCAAAGTTGTCTTCAATGAGGATGTAAAACTATTGACGAGATACTCTAAATCCCTTACAGAGTTTAGGTAGCTACTCTGCTCTGTGTTGGTATATGACATTAGAGAACATAAAGAAGGAATCATATCCTTAAACCTAGTTACAGCGCTTTCTGAGAGACTTCTAGTGTAATGAAACTTATTCCCCACTGCAGGGTAGTCCATCAGGGTAAATGTAAATGTTATTAAGAAGTGATCAGACAGAAGGGAGTTTTCAGGGAATACTGTTAAGTCTTCTATTTCCATACCATAAGTCAGAACAAGATCTAAGATATGATAAAAGTGGTGGGTGGACTCATTTACTTTTTGAGCAAAGCCAATAGAGTCTAATAATAGATTAAATGCAGTGTTGAGGCTGTCATTCTCAGCATCTGTGTGGATGTTAAAATCGCCCACTATAATTATCTTATGTGAGCTAAGCACTAAGTCAGACAAAAGGTCTGAAAATTCACAGAGAAACTCACAGTAACGACCAGGTGGACGATAGATAATAATAAATAAAACTGTTTTTTGGGACTTCCAATTTGGATGGACAAGACTAAGAGACAAGCCTTCAAATGAATTAAAGCTCTGTCTAGGTTTTTGATTAATTAATAAGCTGGAATGGAAGATTGCTGCTAATCCTCCGCCCTGGCCCGTGCTACGAGCATTCTGACAGTTAGTGTGACTCGGGGGTGTTGACTCATTTAAACTAACATATACATCCTGCTGTATCCAGGTTTCTGTTAGGCAGAATAAATCAATACGTTGATCAATTATTATATCATTTACCAACAGGGACTTAGAAGAGAGAGACCTAATGTTTAATAGACCACATTTAACTGTTTTAGTCTGTGGTACAGTTGAAGGTGCTATATTATTTTTTCTTTTTGAATTTTTATGCTTAAATAGATTTTTGCTGGTTATTGGTGGTCTGGGAGCAGGCACCGTCCCTACAGGGATGGGGTAATGAGGGGATGGCAGGGGGAGAGAAGCTGCAGAGAGGTGTATAAGACCACAGCTCTGCCTCCTGGTCCCAACGCTGGACAGTCACAGTTTGGAGGATCCAAGAAAATTGGCCAGATTTCTAGAAATGAGAGCTGCTCCATCCAAAGTGGGATGGATGCCGTCTCTCCTAACAAGACCAGGTTTTCCCCAGAAGCTTTGCCAATTATCTATGAAGCCCACCTCATTTTTTGGACACCACTCAGACAGCCAGCAATTCAAGGAGAACATGCGGCTAAACATGTCACTCCCGGTCCGATTGGGGAGGGGCCCAGAGAAAACAACAGAGTCCGACATTGTTTTTGCAAAGTTACACACCGATTTAATGTTAATTTTAGTGACCTCCGATTGGCGTAACCGAGTGTCATTACTGCCGACGTGAATTACAATCTTACCAAATTTACGCTTAGCCTTAGCCAGCAATTTCAAATTTCCTTCAATGTCGCCTGCTCTGGCCCCCGGAAGACAATTGACAATGGTTGCTGGTGTCGCTAACTTCACATTTCTCAAAACAGAGTCGCCAATAACCAGAGTTTGATCCTCGGCGAGTGTATCGTCGAGTGGGGAAAAACGGTTAGAGATGTGAACGGGTTGACGGTGTACATGGGGCTTCTGTTTAGGACTACGCTTCCTCCTCACAGTCACCCAGTCAGCCTGCTTTCCCAACTGCTCGGGATCTGCCAGAGGGGAACTAACGGCGGCTAAGCAACCGTGGTCCGCACCGACTACAGGGGCCTGGCTAATTGTAGAATTTTCCACGGTGCGGAGCCGAGTCTCCAATTCGCCCAGCCTGGCCTCCAAAGCTACGAATAAGCTACACTTATTACAAGTACCGTTACTGCTAAAGGAGGCCGAGGAATAACTAAACATTTCACACCCAGAGCAGAAAAGTACGGGAGAGACAGGAGAAGCCGCCATGCTAAATCGGCTAAGAGCTAGTAGCTACGCTAACCTAGCAGATTCCTAAAAACACGCAAAGTGAATAATGTGTAAATAATTTAGAGGTGATTCAGCAGAAGGAGCGCTTCAGTCAAGGCACCAGACAGACCATGAAGCAGCACAGACAACGCACGGCAACAGCGCCAAAAAACAAAATAAAATAAAATCCACCAGACAGGCCGTGGAGCAGCACAGGTAACGCAGGGCAAGAGTACTAAAAAATAAAATAAAATAAAAATCCACCAGACAGGCTGTGGAGCAGCACAGGCAACGCACGGCAGCAGTGCTAGAAAATAAAATAAAAATCCACCAGACAGGCCATGAAGCAACACAGGTAACGCAGGGCAAGAGTACTAAAAAATAAAATAAAATAAAAATCCACCAGACAGGCTGTGGAGCAGCACAGGTGACGCACGGCAACAGTGCTAAAAAATAAAATAAAAATCCACCAGACAGGCCATGGAACAGCACAGGTAACGCAGGGCAAGAGTACTAAAAAATAAAATAAAATAAAAATCCACCAGACAGGCTGTGGAGCAGCACAGGCAACGCACGGCAGCAGTGCTAGAAAATAAAATAAAAATCCACCAGACAGGCCATGAAGCAACACAGGTAACGCAGGGCAAGAGTACTAAAAAATAAAATAAAATAAAAATCCACCAGACAGGCTGTGGAGCAGCACAGGCAACGCACGGCAGCAGTGCTAGAAAATAAAATAAAAATCCACCAGACAGGCCATGAAGCAACACAGGTAACGCAGGGCAAGAGTACTAAAAAATAAAATAAAATAAAAATCCACCAGACAGGCTGTGGAGCAGCACAGGTGACGCACGGCAACAGTGCTAAAAAATAAAATAAAAATCCACCAGACAGGCCATGGAACAGCACAGGTAACGCACGACAACGGTGCTAAAGAAAAAAATAAAATAAAATAAAAATCCACCAGACACGCTGTGGAGCAGCACAGGCAACGCACGGCAGCAGTGCTAGAAAATAAAATAAAAATCCACCAGACAGGCCATGAAGCAACACAGGTAACGCAGGGCAAGAGTACTAAAAAATAAAATAAAATAAAAATCCACCAGACAGGCTGTGGAGCAGCACAGGCAACGCACGGCAACAGTGCTAAAAAACAAAATAAAATCCACCAGACAGACCATGGAACAGCACAGGTAACACACGGCAACAGTGCTAAAAAATAAAATAAAAATCCACCAGACAGGCCATGGAACAGCACAGGTAACGCACGACAACGGTGCTAAAGAAAAAAATAAAATAAAATAAAAATCCACCAAACACGCTGTGGAGCAGCACAGGTAACGCACGGCAATAGTGCTAAAAAATAAAATAAAAATCCACCAGACAGGCCATGGAACAGCACAGGTAACGCACGACAACGGTGCTAAAATAAAATAAAAATCCACCAGACACGCTGTGGAGCAGCACAGGTAACGCACGACAACAGTGCTAAAAAATAAAATAAAAACGAAAGCGTTAGCAAGCTAGTTAGCTTGCTAACGCTAATGAAAGTTAGCTGATGAAAGTGCTCCGTCGCGACGTTTCAACCGTTAGAGGTCTTCTTTAGGCGTTGGAGCACGGTGAAAAAGTAAAAAAAAAGTTAAAAAGTCTTGAAAAAGACTGTTAGTTCAAAGTCCAAAGCAGCAGGTAGCAGTCTCTGTGTAAACAGTTCCAACAGAGAGCCAAAATTCTGTGTGTTGGTTGGAAGTTTTTACCAGGTGTGTAAAACGGCCTTCAAACGGCCCTGGACATGTGCTGGCTTGAGCAGGGGGACCTTGCTGCCCTGCAGGATTTTAAACCATGACAGCATCATGTGTTACTAATGTAATTTTTCTGACTGTGGTCCCAGCTCTCTTCAGGTCATTGACCAGGTCCTCCTGCGTAGTTCTGGGCTTTCTCAGAATCATCCTTACCCCACAAAGTGAGATCTTGCATGGAATCCCAGACCGAGGGAGATTGACAGTCATCTTGTCTTTCTTCCACTTTCTAATAAATAATCATAACAGTTGTTGTCTTCTACCAAGCTGTTTGCCTGTTGTCCTGTAGTCCATCCCAGCCTTGTGCAGGTCTACAGTTTTGTCCCTGGTGTCCTTAGACAGCTTTTCGGTTTTGGCTATGGTGGACAGGTTGGAGTGTGATTGATTGAGTGTGTGGACAGGTGTCTTTTATACAGGTAACAAGTTCAAACAGGTGTAATTAATACAGGTAAAGAGTGTAGAATAAGAGGGTTTCTTAAAGAAAAATTAACAGGTCTGTGAGAGACAGAATTCTTGCTGGTTGGTAGGTGTTCAAATACTTGCAGCAGTAACATACCAATACTATTCGAGAAATTCAGCTGGTTTTCGGTGAAAAGTTTAATGGCTGATGAGAGATTATGGGGTGTTTCTGTCGCTGTAAGGACTTCCCACGGAGCGGGACGTCCTGCAGCGCTTCCAGGCGCCGTCGTCGGCCTGTTTCAAGCTGAAATCATCCTAATTTAAGGCTCTGTTGACCCAGGATGTCGTGAGAGAACAGAGAAGATTCAGAAGAGGCTGGCATGAGGAGTTTATGCGGACATTCTACTGTTTAAGTACATTTTGTAATGAAAGACGTGCGCGCAAATTCGCCGAGCCGTTTCCGTGACGACTCGGCAAATCTGTGTGCGCCACGACAGGAAAAACACCTCCGTGTTGAAAACCATTTGTAAAATTCAGGCGGCTTTTGATGGCTTTCAACAAGTGAGTAACTGAGAAATTGTTTAACAGCTTGGGCATGTTCCAACTTGTCCGTTAAGGTTTCCAACGGAGGTGTTTTTCCTGTCGCGACCCACCACGGTCGGGTCCGGCCCGACATGCGACTCTGCGCGCACGTTCTTGCATTACAAAATGTCCGTTAACAATGGAATGTCCGAATAAACTCCTCATGCCGACTTCTTCTGAAAGTTCTCTGTTCTCTGATGACTTACTGGGTCAACAGAGCCTGAAATGTGGAAGTTTTCAAATTGAAACGGCGAGACGCTGTAGTGTCGCCGTAAGGACGGCCCAGGGTGCCTGACAGCGACACTACCAGACCAAAATCTCTCATCAGCCGTTAAAATTTTTACCGAAAACCAGCTGAATTTATCGAATGGTGTCCACTCAGTTGTGCCTTACAGTTTTGAAAAAATTTTGATCAAACAAAGCAGCAGTCTCTGAGCCATTCCTAAACAATGAAAAAATCGACGAGAGGGTGGGCGACTCCTCACTCAAAGACTGCCCACAGGCGAATGACGTAACCGACAGGCGTGAAAAAACTCTTGCATGCCCACGAGGGTTCAAGCATGTCTGATGTAATCACACGTGATTCAAATCCATATGGTTTTTGAAAAAAATAATAAGGTCGGATACTTTTCTAATAGACCTCGTATTGTGATTTTCTGGATTTTTTTTTTTTTTTTAGATTCTGTCTCTCACAGTTGAAGTATACCTGCGATAAAAATTACAGACCTCTCCATTCTTTGTAGGTGGGAAAACCTGCAAAACTGACAGGGGGTCAAATACTTAGTTTCCCCACTGTATATATATATACTAATTGCTAATTACATTAATTGATGAGCAATCTCTCACTCATACTCATCTTCAACCGTTTAGTCCAATTAAGGGTCGCGGGGGGCTGGAGCCTATCCCAGCAGTCACAGAGCACGAGGCAGGGTACACCCAGGACAGGACGCTAGTCTGTCTTTGCAATCTGTACATGTTTAATCGAGCTCCTCAGTGTTGTCAAGTTTTAGCCTCACATGGACCACAATGGAAATAAGCTTTTGTTTTATTGTGTCATCTGTGTATCATTGATATATTCACCTTTCTGTGTTTATATTGATTTTACAAAATTAACTCAATCAATTCTGTAAAAACTGGTGATTTTTGTTTTACTCTAAATACTATTTTATCTGAGTGAACAAGGCTGTCCACATTGCCAGACTGAGAACTGCTTGACTCAGCATCCAAGAGTTAGCTGGTGGTCTCCTGTCACCTGTATCATCCTGTCAGCCGCCATCTGGTAGAATCATGGTTGATCCCCGATATCCTGGATGTCTTCATGATGCAAGAACTCAAATGCTTCTCCAGCAATGTGCACAGTTCTGAAACTACAAAAGCTTTGTGTCAATTTAAAATCATGTAATACTGTACAAAACTGCTGGGCTTGCTGTCGTACGGTCACCATTCGGTGCATTGTGTCACACTTAAACAGAATTTTCAGTTTTGCAATTGCCTTTTTTTTACAAATGAAATTTTTTTTTTACATATTTATAAATACAGATTTGTAAAAACCAACAAACATATGACAGTACAACCAACCAGTGATGAAAAGGCTCAATTTTCCATAATGCCTTTTTGCATCTGTGTGTTTTAATGCTCAAACTTTCAGAATTAGTGCATTACTTTAAAACTAAAATATATTTGTGATATTTTCACTTTGTAAAAATGACAGAGTTAATGTTAATATCAATAAAGCGTCCAGAATTAGTTTGATTTTTAAATCAAACCATAGGTCAAAACTGCTTTTCTGTTCATGTCTTTGGCCTACATCAGGGCACTGTATGCTGTGAATGTAAATGACTATTCCTTACAGCAGTGGGCAGGACACACAAAGATAGAAGCTCTGACTCATTGTTTGTGTTGGGTTGGTGATCATCTTTGGTTGTGCTCAGAAGCATTGGCAGTGCTTAAACTGAAAACTGGCTTGTCAGTAGCTGACAGTGTACCAAAATCAGTACTAAAAGTTAGTGGTTATCGGTTAGCTGTAGCTTCCGCTATTTTTTTTTTATCAGTTTATCAGTTTATTTTTATAAAAGTTAACTTTTCAGTTAGCGGATTAGAGGTTATCCAAACTAACTTTTTGGTAAGCTGTGCCCACTACATATATAAATATATAAATTTCAGGCTGTAATTTCTTTTCATGTTTTCCAAAGAGTTTGTTCATGTTTGAGCGGTCACGCTTTTTTGAGGTTGCAAATATACAGATATGACTAAAGAAAATATTTTATTTTATATTGCTGCAGCTGCTTGCACTGTGCCCCATGGGATGAGGTGCACCACATTGTGCCACTGATGTGGAGGAAAATAAAATAAAAAACAGCTGTATAATTAGTGAATATCACTGGGTTGATATAAATAATACATAAAATGAGATGCAATACAGAAACCCGTGGTTAAATAACCCTGGTTAATAACAAGAAAAAAATGCCACGGGATTCAAACCCAAACACTTTGATTACCAGACGGAAACTTTACCACTGTACTACAATCACTGTCTTGTAACAGGAGTGTGAAATTACTCAAATCAACAAGCAGATAAACGTATTTCCTAAAAAAAGAAAAAAGCGCTGCGATAACTGACCAAACAGCATTTGGCATGGTGTATTTCTGCTGATACATGACTGAAAATGGCGTATTTGTGGCACTGTTGGTTTGTCCTGGTACTGCAGCACACCGCTCACAGTCTTCACGGCACGACACGCATGTCCTGTCAGATGTGACATTCAGATCACCTGCTGCGTGTCCAAATGAAGTGAAAGTCTGTTTCTCCAGCCCATCGCAAAAGTGGTATATGTTTTTATGTATTTCCACACAAGCACACACACACACGCGTCTGTCAAAACACGGGACGTGTACTGCAGCTGTGATGTCCAGAACTGGAGATGTCTCAACAGCTGTGGGCAGCCAGCCACGCCCCCTGCCTTGTCAGTGCACAGACCAAGATGTTGCTCTGTGATCAGATGAGAGATGCCTCCCCTGCCGCGGGGGGGTGAACCTCACCCACAGAGGTGTGGGGGAGAGGGGGGAGAGGAGGGAGCATGCGAAACACACACACGTGTTGTGGGGGGAGGCGACACTCTGGTACGCCACATATTCACTTGGCAACTTCACAGTCATGGGGCACTTAGACAAATTTCACATCCACCTCGACAGTGATTGTCTGCAGACTGTTGTCATGTTAATAGTGTGAATGGCCACACATTTTCTAAGTGGCATGCGAGTGGTGCCAGATGTTTGTGCGTGTCACCAGGAATTTGGCCGACACCTGCACAAGAGGGTTCGATGGGGTCGCACAGCGCCCACTCTGTCTTTCAGCCGCTGGTGTGTGTAAATAGTTGTAGCAACAGGAGTACAAGGTGTTAGAGGCAGCTACGATTTTACACGTTTTGCATACGATTCCTGCTTCATGTGCACTTTATGCGCAAATTGACCAAATTCACACTATGTGTGAAGGGGCCCTAAACAAGAAGAAGTAGATCTGAAGCAGGAGAACATGAATGAGTGAAATTATTAAACCATGCTCTCAAACTGAATGGTGATGATCGGTGATGATCGGTGATGATCCTGTGGGCATCACACAGATTAAGGAGCGGTACAATCGGTTTAAAGACGTCCGCACAATGGTGGAGAGCGAGCCACGCTCCGGTCGGCCGCGTAGAGTGGCGGCGGAATTCATGCTGCTGCTGATGGCGGAGCAAAAGTGCCTCCATGTTGAAGCCTCACAGGACATGCTGTGACATGCCCAGTTCTTCCACAATTTCTCGGATAGTCACATGACTGAAAAGTCACCGAAAGCCGTCTGAATCATCCAAATGGTTTCCACCTGGCTGTCGCCACGTTTTTGGCAAAATTTGATGCGGCGCTGCTTCAGTCGTTCCGTTATTTTCCTTGGAATGAAAATCCGCAGAGCGCATGACACACACCTCACACAAAGGCTGCTTACCAGAAAATGATGCAATCGACAGGTGTGAAAAAGTTCATGCATGCGCACAAAGGTTCAAGGTTGGCTCATGCAAGCACACATGATTCAAATCCATCAGGTTTTTGAAAAAAATAAAAAGGTTCGATACTTTTCTAACAGACCTCGTAAATCTCAATAAGACTGGATAATAATGATTACATACCTTGAAAGTGGTGTCTCTGATTTCACTCCTGTTGTGTTCACACACAGGGCCATGTAGAACTCCATCATATGGTGCTGTCTTTTCTCTACAGGAAAACAACGTTCTTCTACACCCTTCTTCAGACTTCTCCCAGTAGCTTACGCTTAGCCATCAGTTTAGCTCAGCTTAGCCAATTACACAAAACATCTGGAAGCTGATCCACATCACGGTTCTCCTGTTAACAGTGATCACTCGTTGTGTGACTCATGATCACAGAAGCTGTGTCACAGACCGAACGGCACCCCCCCCCCCCTAAAAATTGGTCTGCCTGCCTTCACTGTGCATGCATCATTTGGGACCACAGCAGCTGGTCTGGAGAGTCTGACTCTCTTCACCAAAAGTGATCAAAGGGAATAATCTGATTACTAACCATCAGATGGCAAGGTAAAACCTCTGAAATCATTCGAAAGTCAGTTTTAAGCAGAAATGAGGCCATTTTAAGCAGAAACGAGGCGAAACTCTGTGACACTTTGAAATGATCGACACGCAGTGAACGCATTGTTGTACAAAAGCTTCAAATATCTGTCGCTGAGATAGATGATGACTGGAGTGCAGTTTTAAACAGAAATGAGGTGATAATCCGTGAACCACAGCTCATGATGCATGCACAATGAAGGCAGGGGGGACGATTTTTAGGGGGGCCTGTTCGGTTGGCGACTGTGGGCTCCTCAGCGAGACTCCTACATGTAGCATCTTAGCTTAGCGCAACACAGTGCCGCGGCACAAACCCAAAACGCAGCTGATTCCACACTTTCAGAAGAGAAAACATGCTTTGTTAGAGTTCACAAAGGGAAAGGATAAAATCTGTGGTTAGATCCATTTTTTTGAAGACCACTCACAAGCTGTGGTCAGCTTCACTTCTGCTCTGTCCCAGAGGGACTACTTAAAAAAGAAATGAATACAAATATACAAATCCTCTCACTTTCCTCCTAAAAATATTACTTTTGGAAAATCTGTCCAACTAATAAGCAACAATAGTTGTGCGACTCCATCCTTGCAAAACAGACATTAATGATTTTGATGTATTCACCGTCAACGTCCACAAAATAAAAAAAAACAAAAAACTGATTTCACATTGTATGCCCCCTCATTCATTTTAGAGGTGTGACTTCGCCAAAGTTCATAGTCCTGACAGATGCAGGTGTCTGAGCATTTGTCAGAGGAACGTGAAATCAGGCGAATTTCCCCATGTTTAGGATGTAATTTCTTTGGGCATATGACACCAAGAATAATAAAGGATTATTAACTGAGCGTGTGGTCTGTACGGGAAAATACAGTTGTAGGCAAAAGTTTGGGCACCCCTGATAATTTCCATAATTTTCCTTTATAAATCATTGGTTGTTTGCATCAGAAATTTCAGTTAAATAAATCATATAGCAGACGAACACACTGATATTTGAGAAGTGAAATGAAGTTTATAGGATTTACAGAAAGTGTGCAGTAATTCTTTAAACAAAAGTAGGCAGGTGCATAAATTTGGTCACCCCAACAGAAAAACATACATTAATTAGTAGATCCTCCTTTTGCAGAAATTACACCCTCTAAATCAGGGGTGGGCAATGAGGGCCAAGACAGTGCAGGTTTTCCTTGCAGCCAGTCACCTCAGCAGGTGGGTTTGCTGATGAGCTTCTCCCCTGAACATAAACACCTGAACATCAATGAAATCACCTGCTGAGGTGATAGGTAGAAAGGAAAACCTGCAGAGTCTTGGCCCTTCATGGCACATGATTGGCCACCCCTGCTCGAAATGCTTCCCATAGCTTCCAATGAGAGTCTGGATTCTGGTTGGAGGTATTTTGGACCATTCTTTACAAAAAAAATCTCAGGTTTGTTGGTTTCTGAGCATGGACAGCCCACTTAAAATTACACCACAGATTTTCAATAATATTCAGGTCTGGGGACTGAGATGGCCATTCCAGAATGTTGTACTTGTTCCTCTGCATGAATGCTTTAGTAGATTTGAGCAGTGTTTGGGGTTGTCTTGTTGAAAGACAGAACTTCAACTTTGTCACTGATTCATGAGCATTGTTCTCAAGAATCTGCTGATATTGACTGGAATCTATGTGACCCCCAACTTTAACAAGATTCCCAGTACCTGCACTGGCCACACAGCCCCACAGCATGATGGAACCACCTACAAATTTTACTGTAGGTAGCAAGCGTTTTTCTTGGAATGCTGTGTTCTTTTTCAACCATGCATACCGCCCTTTGTTATGTCCAAATAACTCAATTTTAGGTTCATCAATCCACAGTACTTTCGTCCAAAATCAATCAATCAATCAATCAATCAATTTTATTTATATAGCGCCAAATCACAACAAACAGTTGCCCCAAGGTGCTTTATATTGTAAGGCAAGGCCATACAATAATTACGTAAAAACCCCAATGGTCAAAACGACCCCCTGTGAGCAAGCACTTGGCGACAGTGGGAAGGAAAAACTCCCTTTTAACAGGAAGAAACCTCCAAATGAGGATGGCTTGTCCAAATGTGCTTTAGCATACCTCAAGTGACTCTGTTTGTGGCATGTACGCAGAAAAGGCTTCCTCTGCATTACAGCATCATGCAGCATCTCATTGTGCAAAGTGCGCTGTATAGTTGAACGATGCACAGAGACACTATCTGCAGCAAGATCATGTTGTAGATCTTTGGAGTAGGTCTGTGGGTTGACTATAACTGTTCTCACCATCCTTTGCTTCAGCTTATCTGAGATTTTTCTTGGCCTGCCACTTTGGGCCTTAACTTGTACTGTGACTGCAGTCTTCCATTTCCTCACTATGTTCCTCACAGTGGAAACTGACAGGTGAAATCTCTAAGATAGCTTTTTGTATCCTTCCCCTAAACCATGATGTTGAATGATTTTTGTTTTCAGGTCATTTGAGAGTTGTTTAGAGGTTCCCATGTTGCCACTCATTAGAACAGATGCAAAGAGGGGAAACATTTGCAAATGGCCACCTTGAATACCCTTTCTCATGATTGGATTCACCTGTGTAAGGAGGTTTAGGGTCAATGAGCTTACCAAACCAATTTTGTGTTTCAATAATTCGTGAAATGTATTCAAATTAATAAAATTACAAGGCTGCCCAAATTCATGCACCTGCCTAATTTTGCTTCAGTAATTATTGCACACTTTCTGTAAATACTAGAAACTTCATTTCACTTCTCAAATTTCAGTGTGTTCGTCTGCTATATGATATATTTAACTGAAATTTCTGATCGACACAACCAATGATTTATAAAGGAAAATCATGAAAATTATCAGGGGTGCCCAAACCTTTGCATACAACTGTATCAGGTGTTCACAGTCTTAAAACCACCAAGGTCTGATCATCCTGTACAGACTGAGCAATGAGGTTAAAGCTTTCAATCTGTGTGTTTTTCCAATGCTGTTTAGATATTTATGGAGTATATTCATGTCTGACTTGGTTTTTCTGAATGTGTTTTTAGCTTTCTGGTTTGTAATAAATGTGATATGCAATCCTGACAGATTGTCATGGGAAAATATCAGACCGGAAATCAGCCAATCAGAGCGTGTGTACTGTTGTAGCCATATAATAAAAAGAAATAAAAATATTTTTAAAATTCTTGATTTATTTATAATAGTCATTTTATTTCCTAGTGATACACACTTTAAATAATCGCAATTTCAGATATAAAAGAAAATGGTGAACTCAAGCCTGTGATGTGCTTTTTATAGTTTTTTTTTTTTTTACCACCCTTGTTCACTGGTGAAGCAACAGACAATGTAGTGGTTTGAAAGGTCACTCAAGTCACAGCCACTGAAGTTTGTGCAGTGAATCCTTCAGATGGATAAGCTCAGGATCTGTGCGTCCAATTACATTTGGTCTCTTAAAACTAACTGTGTCACATTTCACCTCGTGCAGACATCCACATTATGACCTCATTACTTTCTTTCAAATTTCAATAACTCCATGTTATAATGCTCAACTGAAACAAAAGTCAAAAAATATTTGTGGTCTGAGCTGCACAGCAAACGCGCTGTAGTGCGTATTCACTTACCATGAAGATATTCAAATTAAACACACGTTTCATGTGCACCATTGCAGATTATTAAAAAAGCAGCAGCACACGTGCACTGCAGCAGGAGCTGATGAGGACAGCAGATTGAATGTTGTCAAAGACGAGTCCGCGTACAACTTTGCAATTAAATAGTAAATGGATCAATGTTTGTATATGTTTGTGTGTGCATATGTCTGTTTGGGGGGCCTCAGGGGCCCGTCCTAATGAGCTATCTGTGTGCATTTCTAACAAGAGCTCGGTGCAGCGCCCACGGCACTGTCATCCCAGGCCGCGGCTGACCTTGCTCGGCTTGCTGCGTCATTTGCTATATTTATGGCACCACCACCACCACCTTGTTGTGTGTTTCAGTGCATGTTTGCCACTGTGTGTATGCTTGTGTCGTTTCACCACTGTGTGCGTTCTGGGTGAGAGAGGGTGTGTGTGGGTTGAGGGTGGGGTGTGTGTGTGGGGGGGGGACTCACTCAGGAAGCAAATACTGTGTATATCAGCATAATGAATCAAGTGGCAGAGAGAGAGAGACAGAGAAAGAGTAAGGGATGGAGAGAGCCATTTTCCCTCTACTCCCTGTTCTCTCCTCCCGGCAACCAACCCCTGTGGTGCCTGTTCCCTCTATTCTGCATCCCCCCCACCACAACCACACACACACACACACACATTTACCTCTTTATTCTTTGCTTTCATTTCATTGTGCAGTTTAATCAGAGACATTCCTTCTTTTTACATGAATGCCAAACATTCAATTCAAACTGGACACGATCTGAAAGTATTTATTGTTTTCAAAATTGATTTATTTGCTCCTTATTATCTCTGATAAGGGATTCATTGCTGAATGTATATAATATCATACAATACTATAAACAAAAGCTGTAGTTTTCTAAAGCATATATAATATATATATATATATATATATATATATATATATATATATATATATATATATATATATATATATATATATATATATACACGAGGTCTGTCCATAAAGTATAGGTCCTTTTTATTTTTTTCAAAAACTATATGGATTTCATTCATATGTTTTTATGTCAGACATGCTTGAACCCTCGTGCGCATGCGTGAGTTTTTCCACGCCTGTCGGTGACGTCATTCGCCTGTGAGCACTCCTTGTGGGAGGAGTCGTCCAGCCCCTCGTCGGAATTCCTTTGTCTGAGAAGTTGCTGAGAGACTGGCGCTTTGTTGATCAAAATTTTTTCTAAACCTGTGAGACACATCGAAGTGGACATGGTTCGAAAAATTAAGCTGGTTTTCAGTGAAAATTTAACGGCTGATGAGAGATTTTGAGGTGACACTGTCGCTTTAAGGACTTCCCACAGTGCGAGACGTCGCGCAGCGCTCTCAGGCGACGTCATCAGCCTGTTTCAAGCTTAAAACCTCCACATTTCAGGCTCTATTGATCCAGGACGTCGTGAGAGAACAGAGAAGTTTCAGAAGAAGTCGGTTTCAGCATTTTATCCGGATATTCCACTGTTAAAGGAGATTTTTTTTAATGAAAGATGTGCGGACGGGTCCGCGCGTCGGGACGCAGCCGATGCGGTGCGGCGGCACAGGAAAAACACCTCCGTGTTGATAACCATTTGTAAAATCCAGGCGGCTTTTGATGGCTTTCAGTGGAGTGAGTATATGAGAAATTGTTTAAACAGCTGGACATGTTCCAACTTGTCCTTAAGGCTTCCAGCAGAGGTGTTTTTCCTGTGGCGGAGCGTCGCGGCGGCTGCGTCCCGACGCGCGGACCCGTCCGCACGTCTTTCATTAAAAAAATCTCCTTTAACAATGGAATATCCGGATAAAATGCTGAAACCGACTTCTTCTGAAACTTCTCTGTTCTCTCACGACGTCCTGGATCAATAGAGCCTGAAATGTGGAGGTTTAAGCTTGAAACAGGCTGATGACGCTGCCTGAGAGCGCTGCGCGACGTCTCGCACTGTGGGAAGTCCTTAAAGCGACAGAATCACCTCAAAATCTCTCATCAGCCGTTAAAATTTTCACTGAAAACCAGCTTAATTTTACGAACCATGTCCACTTCGATGTGTCTCACAGGTTTAGAAAAAATTTTGATCAAACAAAGCGCCAGTCTCTCAGCAACTTCTCAGACAAAGGAATTCCGACGAGGGGCCGGACGACTCCTCCCACAAGGAGTGCTCACAGGCGAATGACGTCACCGACAGGCGTGGAAAAACTCACGCATGCGCACGAGGGTTCAAGCATGTCTGACGTAAAACATATGAATGAAATCCATATAGTTTTTGAAAAAAATAAAAAGGACCTATACTTTATGGAAGCCCTCGTATATAATATATATATAATATATATATATATATAATATTATGCCATAAGAGGGCAATCCAGACAATCCTCCTCACATTGAGTCACTGGAAACACCAAATATTGATATTTCTGACTGATAAAATAAATAAAAAATACAATTGAAAACTTCAATCTTGAATCAGTGAGCCTACAGACAAAACTGATTATTTAAATTTCAGTTTGCAAGCTGGGGTTCAGCCTTTGCTCAGACTGTAAACTCCTCATATCTCCTTTGATCAGGTAGTTGATCTAATTTACAATTAGTTCACATCAGAATTTTCTTCAACTATTTTAAAGCCTCTTGATTTTTTTGTTTGTAGAGTTGTTTAATACATAGAGTGAAGGTCATCAGCAAGATTTCAGAGAACATCAGGTAAACAAAATTCCATTAGGCCTTCCTGTGATATGAAGATACATAAATGAATCTGATTACATTGATTGTCTTGATTGAGGAAAATCATCAAGTGTTGAATCCAGCTCTTCATACACTGACACTGCTTACTTTCTGTGCTTGATGTCGGTGAAACCCGAGTATCTTCTGTTCTTGAGTGATGGTCAGAAAACTAACAAAAAACAGCGAATGCTGAAAAAATATTAACAGCTTTTTCATTATTTCATTATATAATCATTTACTTTTAAGTCTTTTTGAAAGTGTTTCAAATAGAAATTACTGATGTTTATTTTTGTATCATAATTCATATTTTGCACCTCTTGCGGGCATCTGAATAAACTTTTCACTTGTGCTTGGAGTGAGAGGTTTTTTAAAAATTAGCTCATTTTATTTCATACATATTTATTCATATTGTTTCATCTTATTTATTTGTTTATTTTTTATTCACTGTATTGTCATTTCTGTGCAAATAAGCAATAAGTAACAGTGGCCTTCGTGGCTACCAGGAGCCTGTAATTAGCAGCAAAGCTTCATAAACTGCATCCAAACAAAAAGTCTACTCTACATGGGACTGTCTGAACAAGCACAGGTGAATGAATGAATGAACTGAATTCATTTCAAACAGAGACAACGAAAATAATAATAATCCACATGAAAAATGTCTACCAACAAACAATGCTCAAAAATGAGTAGGAAGAAGTAAACACAGTATCAACTCCTGCCCCTTCTCATTTTCATATATTAAAATTTATTTGACAACTAATTGCATCACCACATAAATCCAAGATATTTAGTCCACTCAGGCCAATAAATAATAAAAACAAATAGACATAAATAATTAAATAACAAACAATTATATGAATATGAAGCCCTAGAAGTGTGATCGCAAAACTGTTATCATTTTGACAGAGTGTGCCCTCGTTTTATAACAATGTGCACTCATTTTGCAAAATTGTGCATTCATTTCACTAAATTGTGCTCTCGTTTTACTATATTGTTTGCACAATTGACTATATTGTGTTTTCGTTTTACTGGATCGTGTGCTCATTTTACTATATTGTGTGCACAATTTACTATATTGTTTTATCATTTTACTATAGTGTGCATACATTTTAAGCATCATAAAATGAATGCATAATTTAGTAAAACAAGGGCACAATTTCTAAAATGAGGGCACAATTGAGTAAAACGAGGGAACGATTTAGTATAATGAGGGAACAAATTAGTGAACACCGTTATAGAACATTGTGTGCACAATCTACTTAAACGTGGGCCACAATTTGTAAAGCGTGCACGCAATATTGTCTTGACACATGTAAACATGAGCACGTTATAGTATATTTGCGATCTCGATCTACTAACCATAGGTGACCCTACTACAAGGAGTAGAAGTCCACTATACACAGTCACCGCCTAATGGTGAAAACTAAAAAGGCTTTAAACAACTGCTTGCAGTTATCATCACTTACCAATATGAACTGTAATGTGTATAACTGCAATGCCTATAATGTGCTCACGTTTTATTACTTTGAGGGCTCAATTAAAGGAAAACGTGCTCACAAATTACAGGCAAAAGAAAATATCACTTTAAGTGACTTCTCCAGGGTTCCGTATATAAACAGTCAAAAAGATTTTTATTTTCTTGTCATTGTGAATCTGCTCATCTGCATAAGTTTTTAAAATGTTCCTTTTTTTAAAGTGCTCTATAGTAGTGCTTCTCTGAAATTCTTCTTCCAAGCCATTCCAAACACCCACCCCACAGGTATGCCCCATTCTGCTAGCATTTCTATTTCAACTAATATGTTAAAGAATCATGGCATATAATCATCATTTTACCCTGTCCCTTATACATAAGTTAATATATATGATAGCGACTTTTAATATAGGGCGGTCACTAGCCCTAAAAACCAAGGTGATGGACTCTTACTCTAGTCCCTTAAACAGGGGTTTAAATATCATGATGGCTACGTATAAGAGGGGGTGGTCACTAGCCCGGCATATCAAATTGATGGACTCATATCCTAGTTCCTTAAAGGAGGGTACACCTCTAGAGTTCCCATGGGATAAAAAAGCTTTTCAACCTACCATCCCTGGTTCTCAAGACCAGTCACCTAAGTGGCTCTACTTTCTCTTTTCTACTCTTCTATTTTACTCTTCCTTTTTAGATATTTAGATATACCTTAGTATGCTAGCATAGTTCCACCTTAGAAATGAAATATAATATATAAGATATAACTACTGAATTTTCATGAGAACATTACCAATGACAGGATGTTCACTGGTCCTCAGCTGCATCTATTTGAACCAAAAATTGAATATTGCAGTAGTTTTTACAGTTGCTTGCAACACGAGATGGGTTTCCATGACAGGATGTTGACAAAACACAATTGTGTCAAATGACAGTTTCCACCGAGTGATGTTATGTGACTATTGAGTTTTGTCCTCTCACAATAACGGAAGGGGAGTTAAACACTGGGCAGCATGGTGGCTTGGTGGTTAGCACTGTTGCCTCACAGCAAGAAGGTCATGGATTCAATTCCCACCTGTGGCTTTTCTGTGTGAGTTTCATGTTCTCCCCGTGTTTGCGTGGGTTTCCTCCGGGTGCTCCGGTTTCCTCCCACATCCAAAGACATGCGGGTTAGGTGGATTGGGATCTTTGAATTGTCCGTGGGTGTGGATGTGTTTGTTTGTCTGTTTGTGGCCCTGTGACAGACTGGTGTCCTGTCCTGGGTGTACCCCGTCTCACGCTCTATGACTGATGGGATTGGCTCCAGCCCCCCGCGACCCTTAATTGGACTGAGCAGTTGAAGATGAGTGTGTGTGAGTTAAACACTGGTGTAAAGTGTGAGCTCATCTTCCTGAGCAGGTGTACATGACTGAGTTAGTGGTGCCATGTGTGCATTGCAACAGCCAAATCCCTTGCACATGGACTGGACTCTTGCGTGCGTGCACACGTGAATACATGCAGGAACTCAATATGCAAAGTTCCCCTGTGCTGGATGCAGTCAGAGGGGGCGTGCTGCTGTGAATACTCATCTGAGCCTGGCAAAGGGAACTGTGTATATCCCCCCATAACCTTGGGGCGAGGGGCATAGGAGGGCGCTCAGTTAGTGTGGGACACACGTCTGGAAACACACAAAAACAGAAATTCAGACACACTGTCACACGCACACATCCACAGTCACACATGCGGCGATAAGCGGAAGGAGCACCACAGGGAGGAGGTGCCGTGACCAAAAGTAAAGTTTTAATTCGGTCCTCGGGGACACTGCTTACTCATCCAACTCCCCTAAGGACAGTCTTCCTCTGAAATCTATTCAAATCACATCTCTCCTCCGCCTTTTATTGCATTTCTCATATCCCCCCATCACAAAGTGACAAATCACCACACACTTCACACAACCAACATCACTTTCTCTCCATTTTGGGGACAGACAGATTTGGGGGGTGGGGGGATTTTTTCTTTCCCCCTTTAACTTTTAAAGTGATTAGAGAAATTCACTTCCTGCTGGCTTTTTCATTATTTTCCACGAGCATTCCTGCACACACCGTTCCTCCAGCCGGTTACTTTTTTTGAGGTTTTGTGGTAACATGCAGACACCCTGGAGTTATTTCGAGGAGGAAGGATTACTTATCTGACGCGTTGGTGATAGATGTGCAGTGCGAGCTTATATTCCGGATCGAAGGAGCTCTCGCATCGACATCTAATTTCATCAAATGCTCCTTCTCAAACATGCAAAGACACCAGTGCGGGGGCCACAATCTCGAATACCACACTTCTTGTCAGTGCACCTCTGCACACACACACACACACACACACGCCCTTCCTCAATAAAGCAGGTGATGAGAGCGTGGAGGTCTAATTAGTTTATGCAGACGTATGAAGCTGGTGGGACAGGCAGCATTGTTATTATTTCCCTGCCAGCCCACTGCAGATGCACACGGCGGTGACACTTACATCGTCGGCTGCCGAGTCCCCGACCACGCTCGTAGAGGATGGCTGGTGGTGGCGGTGGTAGTGGGGGGTGTGAAACGGCGAGGCTGGATGAGAAAAGGGGGGGTCAGGACGGGAGTCTCTGCGCGAGCATGAGAAGTGAGGCAGGGAAGCGCCACTTGATATATTCGTAATGTTCCTTAATATTTTCATTTTGATGTAATTTGTGGCCCCGGTTTTTTAAATATCCGCTCTGTAATAATGTTTAATTTCAAGGGTCAGTCTGCCAAGGAGTATATTAAAGCTGATAAAACTCATTTTCCACAGGCCCAATATCGCGCCCAGATCAGGTTAGGAGGCCAGCCTCCCTGAATATTTCATCTTTTATCATGCCGATAATGGGAAGATGACAGAGGCGCATTATTACAATGAGAGGATTGCTCATTTTCCAGACGGGGAGGGCCGCCTGGCTGCTTGGCTGCCTGCTTCCCTGACTGCCTGCATCAATGACTGGCTCAGGCTGCTGAAAGCCAAGGGCTCCACGGAGTGTTTGTCGCAATAAAAGCAATTCTTTCTTGGGAGAGGAGAGGTTTCGGGGTGGGGGGGGATGAGCGTGAGGTAAGAGAGAAAGTGAGAGAGCGAGAGAAAAGCAACTTTCTTCGACCACCTCACTTATTTGATTGCAATGAATAATAAATGTGTGCAGTCGGAGGGGGCGAGGGAAAGCACGGTGTGTGTGTGTTTGCGCGTGTGTGTGTGTGTGTGTGTGTGTGTACATGCACCAGCGGTAGCAAAGTTCGATGATAATTATAGATTTGAAGAAGGTCCCCATTTGGAATTAACCTGTTTAATTGAGCCATTAGGAAAGAACAAATCCAGGGCCGCAGGATGAGATGGGGTGCCGGGTCGGGGGCTCCAGACCATCAGCAGTCTTGGGAATGGAACCTGTTCAGCACGCAAATGACTAACCGGACCATCTCTGTGGCACAGCAGCTTAATAAATGGACCCAATCAAAGCTGTTCTGGGGACCACCTGTGTCCCGTACAGGTCAGAACCATTAGACCCACATTAGAGGGCCATGATAGAAGCCTTCGCTGCTCCAGCTACCCCGATAATAGGGATAATAAGAGCAGCATAATGGCATATTTATGGGCCGGCTAGGAAAAGAAGAGACTGGCTACAGTGTTTTGGGTTAGTCAGAAGGAAGCACAGAATACTAAAAGAGTGAACCCTAAGTACTCAAAATGAAAATCATCAAGACTAAATTAGTAATGATGCCTTTCCATTTCTTGTGCAAAAAGGTTTGTCACAAACCAGGTGGGTCTAAATTGGCATTTAATATGTTAATCTGTAATCTTTCTCTTCAGTCATCTCTATGTTCTCACTTTTCCCTGATATGTCTATGTCAGTAATCTTCTAATCCTACCTGGTTCTCTCTGGACGACAGGTAGTGTCTGATGGAATGATTGCTTGGAGGTGACATCAGAACACATTGGGCTCCTTCTTATACATAGCAGCAGACAGTGCACGAGTCACTACCTGTTTCTGAAGAACACGGTTGTCATTTCCACACCCGGTGCCCATGCTGTGAACGCATTTGTGCACCCATGTTTGTTTTGGTCTTAAAATGACAGGTGGTCAGGTGTAGTACTTTTGCATGGTGGCAGCAGAGAGCAATGGCTCCAAAGATCAGCAAAAACATGGTTCAAAGTCAAATGCAAACTTCTTTTTTTTTTGCTACTTATTGGATCTGGTAAAATATTCAGATACACCTTACATAAGTGAGTTCGCAACGCTTGTCCACTCTGCTTGCATGCACAGGTCACTCAGATTTGGTGGTTATATTGAAAAGTGGTCACCCGCATAAATATCCAGAGGGGTGCTGCAGCCACGATGCCAGACAGGTATCTCAAATGCTTCCCTCATGCAGGTGGTGTGCATGCTGGAATCTGTTAACTAGGCTGCCATGCAGCTGCAACATATCTCATGTATTTCAGGTCTTAACTGTTGTGTTTTGAAGATACCTCCCAGAAAGTAGAAATAAACAGGGACTTTTTTATGTGTGAACATGAAATATTGAGCATTTGCCAAGTGTTTTAAACTGCAAATCTACATTCCCAGGCAAAATTCATACCTGTGCTACTGGTTTTGTTTGATTAGTGTTGTCATTTCTGTCCATAAATAAATCAAATATGAAATGAACAAATGTAAATATAAAGGAGTGAGGTGAGGACAATTTTTCTTTTACTTTGCATATTATTTGTATTTAATTTTATTGTTATTATGTCAAGGACTTTCATATTTAATTCACAAGGCCTGTAACTGTTTCTTTTTTGTGCTAAACATTTTTGAAAAGGTGTTCCTTGACTGGAAATGTGCAGATGTTCTGTACTATAATGTGCAGAATCAATAGATTCCGCAATGCCGAAATGTAACAAAAGCTTATAATATTCCTTAACTATGTATTTTTCTTGTTTCATTATCACAGAATTCAAACATAATGACTGATGGATAACTGCAAACATTTTTCTATAGATTTAAAAAAGGCCAGTATGCCAGTGCTTGTGCCTGAATTCTGTCGCGTGAAGTGGATAAGAGTCTACAACAGGATGGAATGCCAGTCCATAGCAGGTTACTTCACTAGCCAAGTCCAGTGTCCATTGACAGATGGGTGTATTGAGACAGTGAGTCCAGCTCTGCATATCAGTCGTGCAGCACTTTATCCCACTAAGTTAGCTGCTCTGATTGAACTTTGGATTAATGACAACAGACAATAACTATACACCAGTGTCATTTGACATTGATAGTAAATGGACTGCACATATAGAAGACTTTTTCATCTGAATCAGAAGCTCAACACACTTTGACATGTGAATGGATAAATTTAAGGTATCACTGTAGAGTACTGCCATGCAAGTCACTCACTACACTCTGTGAGCAAGTTTGGGATTGTAGACCTTGACCAAGCGATCCTTAGTGATTTGCTGACAGGGGTTTGAACTTAGGATCCTCTGGTCTCAACCTCACCGATTAACCACTATATCATCACTTCCCATTTACAGTGCATTCGGAAGGTATTCAGTGCACTTCACTATTTCCACATTTAGGTATGTTACAGCCTTTTTCTAAAATGGATGAAATTCAATTTGACGTTCAAAATTCTACTCACAATGCCCCACAATGCAAAAGAACATTCACATAGTTGTCCTGAAGCCACTCCTTTGATATCTTGGCTGTGTGCTTAGGGCCACTGTCCTGCAGAAAGATGAACCATCACCCCAGCCAGAGGTCAACAGCACTCTGGAGCAGGTTGTAATCCAGGATGTCTCTGTACATTCCTGCATTCATCTTTCCCTCAATCCTGACTAGTCTCCCAGTTCCTGCCGTGAAAAAAATATCGCCACAGCATGATGCTGCCACCACCATGCTTCACTATAGGCATGGTGCCTGGTTTCCTCCAAACATGATGCCTGGCTTCATGCCAAAGTGTTCAATCTGTGTCTCATCAGGCCAGAGAATTTTGTTTCTTATGGTCCGAAAGTCCTACAGATGCCTTTGGGAAAACTCCAGGTGGGCTGCCATGTGCCATTTACTAAGGTGCCATTACTAAGTGACTTCCGTCTGGCCACTCTACCATACAGGCCTGATTGGTGGATTGCTGCAGAGAAGCCTGTCCTTCTGAAAGGTTATTTTCTCTCCACAGAGGAATCCTGGAGCTCTGACAGAGTGGCCATCGGGTTCTTGGTCACATCCCTGACTGAGGCCTTTCTCCCCTGATTACTCAGTTTAGACCGGTGGATAACTCGAGGTGGATCCTGGTGGATCCAAACTTATTCCATTTATGGATGATGGAGGCCACTGTGCTCACTGGGACCTTCAAAGCAGCAGAAATGTACCTGTACCCTTTCCCAGATTTATGCCATGAGACAATCCTGCCTCGGAAGTCTGCAGACAATTCCTTTGACTTCATGTTTGGTTTGCGCTCTGACATGCACTGTCAACTGTGGGACCTTATATGTAGACAGGTGTGTGCCTTTCCAAATCATGTCCAATGAACTGAACTCCAATTAAGCTGTGGAAACATCTCGAGGATGATAAGTGGAAATAGGGAGCACGTGAGCTCACATGTGATTTCTTATTTTTTTATTTTTAATAAATTTGCAAAAATCAAAAAAATAAACTTTTTTCACATTGTCATTATGGGGTGCTGTGTGTAGAGTTTTGAGGAAAAAAATAATTTCATCCATTTTGGAATATGGCTGTAACATAACAAAATGTGGAAAAAGTGAAGCGCTGTGAATACTTTCCATATGCACCGTACATGTTTGGTGTTCCAGGAAATATCCTTTTATGATGTATTGCATCAGTTGTGCTGTCATGTCTAGATGATCCACATTTAGCTGTTAATAAAAGACAAGAACATGATAGCATTTAAATGTCTAAATTATCTACTTTAAGTTCACATGGACCGTAGGTGTCTGTGCAGGGGTTAATGTGTTTGTCTATATGTGTCCCTGTGACAGACTGGGTCCTGTCCTGGATGCGCCCTGCCTCACACCCCATGACTGCTGGGATAGGCTCCAGCCCCCCGTGACACATCATTGGTGTAAGCGGGTATAAAAAATGGATGGATGGATGAAAGTTCACATGTTTTTTTGTAGATTTGACAGTGCAGTTGAAAAGGCATTTTAATCTCTCATTACAGTGTGACTCTTGTTCCATTATTTTTATTTCATTTAAGGTTGGGTATTCAAGGAGAAATGGTGGTGAAGGGAAAAATTATGACAGCATCATTATCATTTGAAACTGATGCACAATGTTTTCTATGCTGGTTTTTAATCTGCCTGTGTTAAGTACTTTGTAAAATTCAGTACAATTGCTCAAGTATTTTTTTTTTAATCCTGAGCTAAACACATATGCAACACTTGCCAACAAATGCATCACTTCATCATCCATCCCAAGTCAGTTTTATTTGTGATCGTGTTTTGTCTGACAGCTATAGCCATTTTATTCAGTCACAAATGTTCATGATGGAGTTCTGCGCTTTGCAGAGTCAAAATATAAAAATATGTCCATCCCCAAAAGACAATCACATTGAACCATGTGACACTGTGGGAGTATCTCTGGGCATGATGTCACTGACCAAGAGCATTTTTAGCTTTATCTGAAAGCCTTTTTAGGTTTATCTACACTCGTGAGAGGGAGAGATGATGTTGAAGAAATTTACACAGCTTAGTATAGACGCAGATATTTTTGGAAACATGCCCGTGTGGATGCATGGCATTTTCACTTGTTTCACTTGACTTTTGGCATGACCTCACACCATGTTAGTGTGCACATGGCCTTAGTTAAAAGCATTGTGGGATGTGCTGAGAGAGAGGTCACTGACATGCAAGTACAACTTCCCATGTACCAGTTGCAGATGCTGAATGATCCCCTACACGTAGATACAGAGGCAGGAAGGGTCTCTGACAAGTACGAAGCAGTGATGAGAGCAAGACCATGCCAGAACATCCCTTCATACACATGATGATAGCCTGGCAAATGATTGGCTTCCTGTTCCAACAGGGCACCAATTTCAAAAGGAGATGCAGGGAGGGTGTCTAATATTTGGCAGTGACAGTTCAGACATGACAGTCTAACAACTTTAAACATTTGTTACTGGTATTACACCACTTAATTAGCCACTGTATAAAAGCCACCAAAGAGAAAAGTCCAATCCAGAGCAAAACCCTCCCCTCCTTAGTCCGTCATCTGAAAGGCGCCAGACACTTTTGGTGTACCCCTGTGGAGAATAAGAGGAAGTGATGAGTACCCAAAGCACACCAAGGTCACCGCTGACCAGTGTGGCTTCCAACAATCCAGAGGAAGTGCGGGACCAAGTCAGTGTGTCTGGACTTCAGACCCACCCCCACCCCTTTCTCCCACCAAAAAAACTATGACAGTGTGAGGAGGGGTGAGTGAGAGGTGGTGGGTTGGTCCACGGTGGGGGTTAGGAGGACTGGGTGATGGTGGGTACCAGACTGGGGCACCTCGGGGGACTTTTGGGGAGGAAAAGCCATGCACCATGTCTCCTGCTTCCAACCGTTGTTCCCTCATTTGATTGTGAAACTATGAATAATGCATGGCGGATGGGACTGAAAGAGGGATGGGGTGCAGGGGGGGTGTGGGTGGCGGTGGTATGGGGGAGGGAGAGGCTCAACCTTAAAGGGCCCTGCCACAGTGGGAGTCATTACCGATGAACAACCACATTGATGAGCCACGGAGAGAGAGAGAGAGAGAGAGAGAAGGAAGAGGCAGAGAGGGAAAAATGGGGAATGAAATGGAGAAAAACAAACAAGATATAAAAACAGAAAGACGCCGATGAAACTGAGCTTCTCAAACATTTTGAGCATGCCGCTTATTGAGTGTTTTTCCCTCTGTTTTTATCATGCTGTCGATGTTTTGTTGTTGTTTTCGTCTCTTCATTCGTTTATCCATAATTCAACTTGGGGAAATACTCAACACATTTTTCCTGTTTGTTTGTATTTGTTGCCAACGTTCTTTTATAACAAGTTCATTTGCAGCCAGAAGAAAGACTAACAACTTTGAAATGAATTCGTACAGTTGAAAATATCATGTTCATATTCTTGTTCCTCACATTGCTTTGTAAGTGTGTAGAATAAACATCAATATATGTATTCATATTGTTTTGATATAAATGGAAAAAACCTATTTTGATGACTATGCACTTATTTCAAGACTTATTAATTGAATGTAATTGTGTTTTTGGTAGTACTGCACTCCTATGGATTTCACTTTTCCTTGTTAGCTTGCAGAGCAGTGGGCCAGGAATTTGAATTTTAATGTTATTTGACAAAATTGTTATTTTCTACAACTATGCAATTGCAGCCTAAGTTTGTGGAACTTGTTCATTTCGAGAAAGCTGACCCAACAACGAGTGAGGGAGGTGGGGGTGAGAGCAATGCAAATATCCTGCTTCACTTAGAAATGTCGCCACGGAAGCTAAAAATGTTACAACTCCTGTTCTGCTGGCTGTGCAGATGACTTCTCTACATTCTAAAGGACTGTTCATGTTAATAACTATTAATTACCACACTATTCATGCACAGCCCTGGTCAGAATTATATATAATCCAATATATGTCTTGGACTTTATATTCATCATGAAATAATTCACACAATATGGCACTGGAGACAGTTCTCAAAAACAGAGTGGCCGTGCGAGAAGCCAACAGGTGATGTAAGAGACAAAACAGAAACCTAAAGATCTTTCGGAGTCGTCATGGGTCTCTTGGTGGCTTACCTCACTTGTCTCTTCCTTGCAAAAATTTCTGTAACTGAATGTAGATTTCAAAGTGTTCGAAATTTGACGTACATTGTTAGTTTTAAATTTCTCAAGAAATTTCAGCAAAAACAATACAATTTAATTTAAACAATTGTTTCTTAGGTGTATTCTGTCAGACATCTTAACACTGTAGGATGACTTTAAGAGAGAAAACGAAACTTGAATTCCACTATAATAATGTTCCATTTTCATTGCATTAAAGGTGCATCATAGAAGGGCACTCAGTTGAGTGCATTTGTAATGTCTAGGTCTACATTGTGTTGACTCCTCCTACTCACGCCCCTCGTGGCGCAAACTCACAATCTCCTGTATAATGCACGTTTTTTATATATTTGCACACGTGATGCATGTATTTATACTTTAATTCAGTAATTTATACTTTTGCATATGTTTATACATGTAGACATTTATTTTATTTTTATACTAGTATTTATATTTTATGAGTCTATTTATACGTGTATTTATAGGTTTATATTTTTATCTCTTTGTCTTAATTCATATTTGGTCCACCGAAGGATAAATAAAAAGATAAATGCATAAATGTATGAGGTGGGCGGTACTACTAGCAGCCTGGAATTTGATTGGCCTGAGCAATGTGAGTAAATTGATAACAGAGTTTCATTAGTTCAGTCTAAAGTACTTTTAACATGCACTCGGTTTGCTGGTACCACTCCAGCCATAAGGGATTGAGGGGAACCCAGAAAAACATTTCTCTTTCATCCACTTCCACTTTAAATAAATTAAATCCTCTATTTCTGCCTCCACTGAAACTCCATGGCCATCTCTCCAAAACATTTCCATGCCTCCACTGGAATGTCATCTGGGCCAACTGCCTTTCCACTCTTCTTCCTTTTCATAGCAGCCCTCACTTCAGCCTTATTTGTCCCTTATACTTCCTGGTTTACTCTCTCCACACCATCCAGCCTTTTAGTTCTCTCATTTTCTTCATTCATCAGCTCCTCAAAATATTCCCTCCACCTTCTCAACACACTGTGCCCGCTTGTCAGTACATTACCATCTGCATCATTTACCACCCTAACATGTTGCACATTCTTTCCAGCTCTGTCCCATTATCTGGCCAATTGGTACAAGTCCTTTTCTCCTTCCTTATTATTCAACTTCTTGTAGCTCCATGATTGCCTTATCCTTGGCTTTTGCCACTTCTCTTTTCACCTTATGCCCCATCTCCTTGTACTCCTGTCTACTTTCTTCATGTCTCTGATTATCCCATTTTTTTTCTTGCCAACCTCTTTCTCCTTATGCTTTCCTGGACATCTTTCATCCACCATGAAGTTCATTGTCTTCCTTCTGTTGTCCAGAAGACACACCCCAGTACCTTCCTAGCTGTCATCCTCAGCACATCTGCAGTACATTTGCAGTTGTCCGAAAATGCTTCTCCTCCATCCAGTGCCTCTCTCACCAGCTCAGTAAATTTCACAAAGTCTTCCTCCATCAGCTTGCACCATCACATCCTGTTGGGCTGTCACACTCTTCTTCTTTACCTCTAAAGTCATCCTACAAACCATCATCCTATGCTGTCTAGCTACGCTCTCTCCTGCCACCACCTTACAGTTTCTAATTTCTTTTAGCTTGAATCTCCTACACAGAATGTCATCTACTTGGGTGCACCTTCCTCAACTCTTGTATGTCACCCTGTGCTCCTCCCTTTTCTTAAAGTAGGTGTTCACCACAGCCAGTTCCATCTTTTTTTTTTTGCAAAATCAACTACCATCTGTCCTTCCACATTCCTGTTCTTGATACATATCTACCCTTTGCTTTCTCATCACCCTGTTCTCTTTGACAACATGCCTATTGAAGTCTGCTCCTATCACCACTCTTTCATGCTTGGGCACACTCTCCAACACCTCATCTAACGCACCCCAGAAATGTTCCTCCTTCATCTCACAACCTACCTGTAGGGCATATGCACTGAGGATACTTATCATCACCCCTTCAATTTCCAACTTCACACTCATCACCCTGTCAGACACTCACTTAACCTCCAACACACTCTTAACATACTCTTTCTTTAAAATGACCCCAACACCATTTCTCTTCCTATCCTCACCACGATACAACTACTTGAACCCACTGCCTATCTTGGTCTTACTTCCCTTCCCTAGTTTTGTTCTCTCCATCATGTCAGCCAGCTCTCACCCTTTACCAGTCATAGTGGCAACATTCAAAGTCCCAAATCTCACTTCCACCCTTCTATTTTTTTCTCTTCTCCCACTGTCTCTGGACATGTTTTCCCCCTCTTCTCTTCTTCTTTACCCAGAAGTAGCCCATTTTCCATTGGCACCCTGTTGGGCAACAGCACCGGTGGCGGTCATTATTAACCCGAGCCTCAACCGATCCGGTATGGAAATTTGATTTGTAATCTGCATCTTTAATTTTGGCATGTTTTACACCAGATGCCCTTTCTGACACCACCCTCTTCATTTTTACAGGCTTGGGAATGCCTTGGAATATACTGGCTGCACTTCCTATGTGGCTGAGTTATAAATACAGATGTTAAAGTATGAATCAATGTATAAATGGTTAAATACAGGGTGGAACAGTGGTTTAGTGATTAGCACGGTTGCCTCACAGCAAGAAAGTCCTGGATAAAGTTTTCATGTTCTCCAGGTGTTCCAGCTTCTCCCCACTTTGAAAGACATGCAGGCTGGGTGAATTATAAACTTTGACATTGACTGTAAGTGACAGGATCAATGTGTTTTGGCTGATGTACTGTCCACGGTGTATTCTGCCTGTCACCCAGTGACCACCGGAATAGGCTGCAGCCTCCCATGATCCTCAAAAGGAATAAGAGGTTATAGAAAATGAATGAATGAATATATTAATCCATGTATTAAAGTATAAATAAATGTTGAAATGTATAAATAAAAGATGGACAGCATGGCGAATTAGTGGTTAGCACTGTTGCCTCACAGCTACAAGGTCATGGGATCGATTTCCACCTGTGGCCTTTGTGTGGAGTTTGCATGTTCTCCCTCTGTCTATGTGGGTTCCCTCCAGGTGCTCTGGCTTCCTGCCACATCCAATGACATGCAGATTCATTGAACTGGAAAATTAAAATGACAGTAAGTGTGTGTGCGGGCATGAATGTGTTTGTCCGTCTATATGTGGCCCTGCAATAGACCAGCATCCTGTCCAGGGTGTACCCAACCTCACGTCCTATGACTGCTGGGATAGACTGGTATTCTGTCCATGGTGTACCCAACCTCAGTAAGTTATCATGTGCCAGAAACTGTCAGAAGGATATATGATTAAAAGAAACAGATCCATCTGATTATGGATTGACAGAAACTGCATTTGCTAGGGGTTTGTTACACCACCATCATTTACTAGAGATGAAATAAGCAGTTCTGGTTACTTATTTTCCATCCAGTGTACATGTATTCTGTAACTCTCCAACCCTGGTCATCAACTATACCTTTCCTACAGATTGGCTCCTGCCTGCAAAGGGTGAGAACGTTTATCACTGTGAAACAGTATAGAGTAATATAATGGCATATATTCAAGATTTAAGATTTTAAAACATAGTTCATTATCAGAAGCATGAACACTGGCACGCACACAGAGTATGTGCTTCTATTTGGAAGGGGCAAAATGTCAACAAACACAGACTTGCAAATCCATAGAAACACAATTTCCTTCCCCATATGCAAGTTGGTGGTGCAGGAGGTGGGTGGGAGAGGGAAATGAGCAGAGCCATCCAGCGGTATTGCTGCTGTGTGCGAGTATGTGTGTGTATCTGCGCGCTTGCTTGAGAGTCGTTCCTGCGGCGGCAGCTAAGGCGCTGCAGCAGGACAAGGTGTTATCACTCATTCTGATTCCGTATTACAGCATGACGGATGGGCCCCCGCGGGCTGGCGAGCGTCGCCGCGTGCTTATTACCGCAGCTCTTAAGTGGGAGTTGATTTAGCTTAAATAGGTTGTTTCATAAGGAGAAGACACCGACGCTGTCACCAGTGCTCTGCTCCTCGCTACAGCAAACCGCCACTCTAATTGAATAATGCCTCCTCTACATACCTATTAGCGCTTAGGTACATAGTGTTCCCCTATAATTGCTTATACAACTTGGCTAATTTGGCCTTCACCCCTCCGTTCATGCCTATGTAAGCAACAGCGTGCATGCATGCGGATAATTTCAAGTATTTTGTTTAAATGGAGATACTGTTGCTACGGTGTATTAGCAAAAAACAAAACAAATAGGTCTGTATTTGAGTCATAAATTCAGGATTTGATACTGCATATCTAGTATGATTTTGCTTTAACCTGAATCCAATGGAATCACTGAATTTTGAATGCTATAAAAGTGCAAATAGACCTGCAGTGCAAAGGATTAATGTTTCATTAGCACATCACAGCGAGATATTTGAGCGTACGTGTTCCTGTAATACAAATGCCACAGTGTTTTAGCGCAGAGGCGGTTACGATGGGAGGACTGTTGGATAAAGGCGTTTTGATTAACGAATTGTTGATCCATTTCCCTGTCTCTGTTGGCTTTGAGAGATTATTGCTGATGCAACAGTGCAGTGGCATGTGAATTGTGCGTTGCTCCAAACTGGAACCTGTGCCAACTCTCTGTTAGTGAACAAGGCACCGTGGACTCTTGCCAGCCACAACACACTCCCAGGAAAGATGGAGCTGGCCGTCAATCATGCGCCCTGAAATGGAAACGCATTCATTTCTTACTCGCCTCCCAACTCACTCAGTTTATCAGACAGACGCAAGGAAAGACAAAAACAAACACCACATACACAGAGGGGCACCAAAAGTCTGTGTGTGTGTGTGTGTGTGTGTGTGTGTGTGTGTGTGTGTGTGTGTGTGTGTGTGTGTGTGTGTGTGTGTGTGTGTGTGTGTGTGTGTGTGTGTGTGTGTGTGTGTGTGTGTGTGTGAGACTCATGGGAGGGGGGGGTAGTTTCAGGGGACTCAAAGTTGAACCGGGCCCCAAAATGTCTTCATTAATGCTAAGCAACTGCACTAAATTTAACTGTGATTTCAAGACCTTCTGAAATGGATGGGAGCTCCACCACTTGCCTTGGGACAAAAATGATCATTTTACTCACTGCACAAAATTAAAAATGTATGGAGCCGGCATTTTGCAAGACGCACTGTACAAGAACCCCAAATCTTCCTGAGAAACTTCATGTAGCTCAGGTATGCAATTTGATATCATTAAAATCACCTTGGTTTTAGATGAGCTTTTTTTTCCTGACTCCAACCTGAAACACTGTCAAAGATAAAAACAGAACATGGAAAGTGGTCAGAGCCATTAAAAATACTTAGAAAACTATATTTCAAGTGGGTACTTTGGGGAAATACTTTAAATCAAGAGCATTATGATTCTAGAGTGTATCAAACGTCTGGCACCGCCCATTCATGATGAAGTATTTGCTGAAGTACTGGCTGTCAGGGCCTAATGACTTAGGGAGACACAGATGAGGAGTATGTCATCTGCATTATGAGGGATAGTCAGTGACAACTTTTTAGCCATGTGGTGTGTTTCTCTAGGAAAAGTCCTGCACACAGGTGCCTCATTGTGGAGGACCCCAGCAGCTGGAGGTCAGGGGAGGTGATGGTCTAGTGTTTAAGTGTTGGGCATGAGACCAGAGGATCCTCGGTTCAAATACCAGGCTGACCAAAAAATCACTAAGGGCCCTTGGGCAAGGTCCTTAATCCCCTAGTTGCTCCCGGTGTGTAGTGGGCGCCTTGCATGGCAGCAGCCTGTGTAAAGCACTTTGAGCGTCTGATGCAGATGGAAAAGTGCTATATAAATGCAGTCTATTTACCATTTAAGGGGACTCCAATGTTTCACCTGACTATGGGAGATAGATAGATAGTTTTCAGAGGTTTTGATGGACCAGATGTCTCACCTTTCTCCAACCCGCCTGCACTTGTTTCTTCACCTCTCTACCACACTCCCCATTACTTTGGATAGTTGACCCCAATTATTTAAACTCCTCTACCTCCACCACCTCTACTTCTTGCACCACACTTTTCTACCTTGCGCCCCACTCACATACACAAACTCTTTATTCCTCCTATTAACATTAATTCCCCTTCTCTCCAGAGCATACCTCCACCTCACCAGGCTAGTCTCAACCTGGTCTCTACTTTCAACACAGACACAATGTCATCTGCAAACATCACAGTCATTGTGATTCCTGTCTGATCTTATCTGTCAACATTTCTATCACTATTACAAACAAGAAAGAGCTCAGACCTAATCTTTGATGTAACCCCACCTATAATAGAGAGTTTGCAATGGGCAGTGACAATTAACATGGCCATCACAAGTTGATTACCCTGAATGTCACAAACAGCAGCACTGAAGTCCACCAGTTTCATGCCATGCATTTATAACAGAAGAAGTAAGCCCAATATAGGCCCTAGTGCCAGTGCATATCCCTGAGCTATGTTGCATAATGCAAATGAGAGTCTGTAACTTCTTGTTGACAGAATGCTGCAGGATACTTCCCAAGGAAAGGCCAGTACTCATTGACAGCTGGGTAGACTGGGACAATGCAGATGAAGTGTCTTGTTCAAGGACCCAGACAGGTAGCATGTGTGGTAGTCAAACTCCAGGTCTACATATTAGTAGCCCATCTCCTTATCCACCAAACAGACTTTTAATTGTATTCTGTGTCATTTGAGCCCCCATTTACTACAGTTCACACAAGCTTCACAAAGGATGAGAAGATACAGTATTTTCTTCTCTATTTCCAAGTAGACATCCTATGCTTAGCTTGTGTACAGTAAATGAGCAAAGACACAACAGTAAGCATTTTATGACAGGTTCTTCATATGTTTTATGTAATTTTATCAGTCAAGCCCCTCTCACACAGTTTGTGGTGCTTAGAGGCACATTTAGCACTCCCCATCCAGCTTGCCACTATCCACCCCAAACATGCCATTACTTACCACAAACACATCACACAACACCACATGGGTGCCAGTAGTCATCAGGATGTGGCAACCATTTAGGTCAAGTTCAAAACAAATGCTCACCACTCAACTTTATTCTAAACACCACTGAACGCCACATACACACAGCAGTCACACACCATGCACACGCAGTCACCGGTATCGGCAGCGAGTGCCAGCGAATATAGCACACCAGTCAAGTCAAGTCTGGGAGCATGTACTGTTACAGCCACATCCACAACACCAAAGAACTGCAATGGGCCCTGGATGGCAACCACCCAGTCAGGCAATCAGTCCATCCCCACATTTCTAAAGTTATTATCTATCTGCAGTGGCCAGGTGAAGCTTGGATGTCCCCACGGCTTTCTCCAATCATTGGGGTCACAAGGTGCTGGTTTGCTGGATCATGCACAGGGAAACATGCCACAAATGAGTCAAAATTAGTAAGTAACCACTCATTTGTCACAAAGTCATTCCAGCAGTTCATCATCAGTTGCCACTAACATGCCACCACATACACATCTTCTGTGTGAAAGGGCCTTTACATTTAAAAAAAAAGCAGCAAGAAATACTGGGATTAAAATATTCATTCACATCAGTGTAAATCTACTTACCAGCAATCTCAACAGGTTAACAGTATTATTCTCATGTTCATGTTCTAATCCATCTTATTCCATTTATGGTTCATGCTCGGGAGGCTGTAGCCTACCACTTACTGGGCCAAAAGTGGGACACACGCTGGATAGGCTGGCAGTATTATGTATTGCTGTATTCCACGTCACTCTATGTTTTGTTGTCATCCTTCCAAAAAAGCAGCCACAGCCTTGGCCACAACATAGAGAACAGCCATCCACACTGAAAAAGAGAATAGCTGAACCAACTTAAAAAAGCAATACAATTGGTAAAACCTGAATGAATTAAGTTGTTTGAACTGAAGTTTGTAAGTTAGATCAACTCTAGATCAACTCTAACTGACAGTGCATTTTTGGTATCTCTTCACTGGCTTCCTGTCCCAGTCAGATCAGATTGTAAGGTTCTGCTACTAGCCTATCAAATTGTTCACAGACTGGCACCTCCCTACCTAGCTGACCTAATTAAACCTTACGTACCGGCCCAGGCTTTGCATTCTCAGGGAAGTTAGTTTTGCTACATAGGTTTTTTCAGCTTGAGGATTATGTTTAGATTATTATGACAACAGACTTATCAGAACTTACCCCTCCACAGGAGTAAGAGGAGTACATTCTGTACCTAATTTTATGGCATGATCTCATGGACATTAGCGTGGTGATGTCACTTCCTGGCCGTTAAAATGTAAATATTGTTTTTGATTGATTGATAGATAGAGGGGCTTTAGTGAACATACGTATGTACGTAAGCAAGTTTGGGTAGGATTACTTTGAAAGAATACATGTGGATTACATGTATGTATGTACATACATTTGGATTATTTCAGAAAAATGCAGAATTTGAACTCAAAATAATTTGCACCATAAATGAAGGATGATATAATGAAAAATCTAAAGTATAAACATTTATAGTAACTCCACATGTTCTGACCAAAATTTTTATGACAATACATTCGCCTGAGTTGCACCTCATGTCCACGCACACGCGCACACACACTCATACACGAATGCATTCCCTATCATTTACAGAATAGACACTTGTGAGCGGCGTGTTGATGTGCACACACACACAGCCCTGTGGGTGCTTTGCTGTGCCACCTCGCTCTCTTTCCCATGCATGCTCGCTGTGCCCTCTGGTTGGCGGTGATTGATGACGGCCAAGGCGAGGCAGATCATTTGGGTGGCCCCATCCACACAGGACGTAAATCAAATCAGCTCTGCTAATGATTCTCAGGCGCTCATCTGGCAGCCGCGGCCAGAACCCTGTCGGGCCTGGCACAGAGGGACAAAAGAAACATCAATAAGTCCCAGAACGATTTTATTTGACCAACATTTCCAGGGATTGATGCCGCTTTTCTCAGAATTTCCGTGTGAAAGAGAAACACGTCTATCAGACTTTGTAGTCTGTCCTGCATCAGAACCGCATGTGGTGTTTATGCATGTGTGCAGCTCTGTGCATGTGCATGTGGACTGTAGTGTAAAGAAATCAGAGAAAGTTTATTTTGATGGAATATCTGATATCAAGTAAGTGACTTCTCAAAGAGAATCCCATCGTGTTGCTCGCTAAACTGTGATGGATGACCCACAAGGCAGGTGGACCTCAGCCCTCAGGCCTCCAGTGGTGACCCATTACAATGTTTCAATAAATTGTCTGTCCAATGCAGTGCTTTGATTTGTCCATAATGTATGATGCCATTACAAGCTAATTAGTGCCAGGATCTCTCTAACCTGGCTTGGCATACCAGGACCTTGGCAGGTGAGAGAGGGCATGTACTGCTGGCTTCACAGAGTATGTTGTTATTTATTAATTTTAACTCCAGTTATTTGATTTGTATTTGATTGGAGTGTCTGGTTTTGCGATTATCCTGGATCCAGACATTCAATGACTTCCTGGACTTGGCAATCAGAAGTGTATCTGTGTGCAGCAAAAGTGTTGAACCAAAGAGTGATTCACTTATCTTGGCTTTGATGGTCATGTCTCTGGGCTCTCAGTCTTTGAGAATGGGAAATGCCTGGTAAGAGCTTATGGAATCTTGAAGTCACTGGACACAGATGTTTGCCAAAGCCGATACCTTTGCAAAAGAATGAAGGTGCAAGTCTTTTTGCATCAGAGTGGTGAGCCTTGGACAGTAACAAGTGACCTAAGGCAATAAGTAGATGTTTTTCATACCAGATCACTTCAGAAGTTGCTTGTGTAGTTCTGGAATGACTTTGTGTTAAATGATCGATTACGACAAAGATAAGTTACATGGTGATGAAGAGTCAACTATGACATTTTTGGCAATGTGGCATGTCAAGGGGACGCCAACATTCTTTCGAGAGGTGAGATGGACCACTTCCCTCTCTGGGTGGATGTCATGCAGGACCTAAGGCAATTCCACACTGTGGTACATGTGGTGACACAAGACACCAGTGAATGCTCTCAGACCTGAACTGACCTGACATCACTCCCTCACTCATCTTCAACTGCTTACTCCAATTAAGGGCAAAAGGGGGCCTGGAGCCTATCCTAGCAGTCACAGGGCATGAGGTGGGGCACACCCTGAAAAGGATGCCAGTCTGTCACAGGGCTGCATATCGACAAACAAACACATTCACACCCATGTGCACACCTACAGACAATTTAAAGTTTCCATTCCGCCTAACCTGAATCTCTTTGGATGTGGGAGGAAGCCAGAGCACCCGGACAGAACCCACGCAAACAAGGAGGAAGAACATGCAAAGTCCACACAGAAAGGCCACAGGTGGAAGTAGATCACATGACCTTCTTGCTGCGAGGCAACAGTGCTAACCACTAAGTCACCATGCTGCCCCTGATCTGACCTGAGAAATATAATTTGGTTAGCCTCACCACATTACAGAAAGAAGCTGTTGTTTTAGCCATGTCTGCCTGTCTCTCCATGGTACAGCTTCAATAAGAGCAAATCACATTTGGTGAGAAAACTCAGGGACCATCTTTTCATAGGTAATGTTAAGTTCATAGGTCTAGGATTAAGGTAAAATCAGAGGTTATCCAATAATACCCCCATTATACAGGGATGGAGTCCATTCTGTGTCTCTTGTGTGAGAAGGAAATCACAGTGAATGCCACAGAAGGCTGTAGAAATGCATAGTGCATACCAGGATCTTACAAGGCATGCTCGGTAGCTGCATGCTACATGCCATGGTTTCCATGGTTGTCCTTAAATATGGAGCTGTGCCTGACAAATGCAGAAGAGTCTGCTAGGCTGGAGGTCCGATGGTTCATTCTGCCCTTCTGAAAGCTCCGGTATCAATTGAGTGGACATGCAGAGCAGCTCGGCTGTCATCAAAAGCACGCATAATGTGAGATGCATTGGACTTGCACCTGCTGAACTGTTATGATGACAACCTGCAGCATGAACTAACTCACTAACAAGCTGTCACCATGGCAGACAAAACAAGCTAAATATTAAAGCAGTTAGCTAGAACGGTGATTTCACATCCTTTCTGCATCTCAGCAAAGTTGTACAACACACAACAGACTCACAAATGATGCCATCCCATAAAAGCAGGCCTTAAAATACATGAGCCCTCTGGGATCCATGTACATGACAGCATACATACATACATACATACATACATACAGTACTTTTCATCAAGTTTCTATTAATAGATGAGTGACATAAAGTCATAGAGACTTCATTTGCTGACTTCTAGAAATTACAAATAATCTCTCCTCCAGATAATCTTTGACTCAAAGCCAGTCCTACAGGCTGCAGAAAGTCACATGGGCTGTCTGTCTCCTCTCTTTGCCTGCTGCAATAATTTCCACTCAGCTCCAGCACCTCCGACTACTAGATCCTCTTTTAAATACACCAGTTGAGACTCAAAAACCAAAAAAAAAAAAAAAAAAAAAAAAAAAAATGGTTCTATCAACCTGGAAACACTTTATTTAGTCTTAGAGACAAAGACAATTGTGAAAAAACAAAACATATGGAGGGATTATTTGTTTCAAGAATGGCACAGTATTTTTTCAAGGCAGCAATGGATATTTTTAACATCAGTTTTCATCACAAATATAAATCAATGGACTACATTTATATAGCGCTTTTCCATCTGCATCAGATGCTCAAAGAGCTTTACAAATAATGCCTCACATTCACCCCAATGTGAGGGTGCTGCCATATGAGGTACTCACTACACACCATCTCCACACACACATCTACACACAGCATCTAGGGGATTAAGGACATGACCCAAGGGCCTTTAGTCATTTTCCGGTCAGGCTGGGATTTGAACTGAGGATCCTCTGGTCTCAAGGGCAATTCTTAACCACTAGACCATCACCTCCCCTAATATATTTTATTAATCCAAAATGAAATTATATGACAAGCACACAGCAGACATGTAAGAGATATTATTTTGGAATGTTCCAGATCTCTTCTATGTAAATCCCAGCAGGTGGCACAGCTGCACTACACACTGCATTTTTTTTTCATTTATTTTCATTTCTGATACTGTGTTTTAAAAACTAAAAAAAAAAAAAAAGTGTGCTGTGGTCTGATGAGTCCACATTTCAAATTGTTTTTGGAAATCATGGAGGTTGTGTCCTCCAGACAAAAGAGGAAAAAGACCATCCAGATTTTTATCAGCACAACATTCAAAAGCCAGCATCTTTGATGGTATAGGGGTGTGTTAGTACCCATTGCATGGCCAACTTACACATCTGTGATGGCACCATCAGTGCTGAAAGGTATATCAAGGTTTTGGAGCAACACATGCTGCCATCGAAGCAACGTCTTTTTCATGGACATCTCTGTTTATTTCAGCAAGACAATGCCAAGCCACATTCTGCACGTGTTACAACAGCATGGCTTAGTAGAAAAAGAGTGTGGGTACTAGACTGGCCTGCCTACAGCCCAGACCTGTCGCCCATTGAAAATGTGCGGCGCATTATGAAACGCAAAAAACGACAACGGAGACCCCAGACTGTTGAAGAACTTACGTCGTACATCAAGCAAGAATGGGAAAGAATTCACCCTACAAATTTTCAGCAATTAGTGCCCTTGATCAGTTCCCAAATACTTATTGAGTGTTGGGTGATGTAACACAGTGGTAAACATACCACTGTCCCAGCTTTTTTGAAACGTGTTGCAGGCATCCATTTAAAAATGAGCAAATATTTGCACAAAACAATAAAGTTTAGCAGTTTGAACATTAAATATATTGTCTTTGTGGTGTATTCAATTGAATACAGGTTGAAGAGGATTTGCAAATTATTGTATTCTGTTTGTATTTACATTTTACACAACATCTCAACTTCATTGGAATTGGGGTTGTACATATGTCTCATATTCAGAACCCTGAAATTGTTCTGAACATTTTGATGTGCAACACAAAGACATTGTCCTAAAAGAAAATACCTTAAAGGGGAAACTATTGAAAGTATGGTAAAAATCAAGAAAATGCCCTGTTAGTGACCATATCTCAGAAAATAGATGAGATATTAAAATTAGATTTTCTGATGTCTGATGTCTGTTCTCCTGGGTCAACCAAATGTATACCAATTATGTCATGTGATGGCATCAAGCAAAGTTAAAAAAAAAATTAGCTGGCAGCTGAGAGTCACTGCTATTGTCTGCATGTGTTGTTGTCAATGTTATAATGTGCATCATCTGCATAGATGAAACACTGAACAGCAACCAAGCTAAGACTGTCCTCAGGAGCTTCCCTATGAGATCAGAGGGGAAGATGGACAGGAATGTCAGGGATGACGGGAAGGGGGAATAGTCATCAAAGCAAGGGCATCCATGTATGAAAGTCTTTTCACTGTTCGTGTATGTTTTATTTATTCATTACTGACACGAGGCTTTAAAAAGAAAGAACAACAAAAAGACAACAAAGTTCCATTCAAATAAACGTGGCATCCCTGGAGTGAGATAGGAAGATAGAGAGCAATGGGGGAGCAAGAGAGTTGGAGAGAGGCAGCGAGAGAGAGGGAGGGAGATAAAGTGTGGAGGACAGGATGCTGAAGGAAAGGGAGATGAGGAAACAGTGGGATGACTTCTTTTAATTTGGGGAACCCCTCAGGGGAAATCGAGCCCGTGAACATGCAATTACAACAGCCATCAGTGAAGTGCGCACGTGAGGAACTGGGGCATTGAGCATAAAAAGAAAAATACCAGGATAGAGAAGGAGGAAATCATTCGGAGTATCTCAAACCTCATCCACCCTGCCCCCTCCACTAATCACTCACATACATGTGCATTGTGTAAATTTGCATGTTCTTCACCTCTGAAGTGATGGATGTTACTAATACATAAGTAATCTATTACAATTAACTGATCATTTTGTGGAAGGGGGTGTGGCAATGCCATCATCGATGGCCAATTAGCATGTTATTATGGTTGTTAAGTGCCCTCATATTAGGGTCAGCGCCCCTCATTTCAGTGTAGAAAATTGTTAACCTATGAAATCTCTGCCCACCCGCTGAAAAATACAGATTCCATTGGTGTGTTTCAGTGTTTCCGGTAGTTCAAATGATTTTCTACAAATTTTGCACTTATGTGGTACTTACATTGTATTTTAGGCTGCATGTGTCATTCATTTATGCAAAAGTTGAATCAAATTCAGTATGTATACTTGATCACAAGTCCAACAGTGTGACACTGTTTCCACCACCGTGTCACACACCACATCTTTTGCATGTGAGCTCAGATATACACTGGCTGTCAGAATAACAATGAAATCATGAGGAATAACCTCTCCCTCTGTGTAAACAGCGGTCTCTAGTTTTTCTTCTGCGCCAAGCCAACAATAGCATAAATGTGGTGGCAGTGTCGCTTGTGTTGTCACAAGTATCAGTAGTGCTGGTGCAACTTCAACAGCAAACCTCAAAAGATTTGATAATCCCCATTTTTGTGCAGTGTTGCCAGGATCGAGTCAAAGATCCCTATTTTTAATTGTGTTTAGACTCAAATAAGTTTCAGTCACGTGAATTCTGCACATTACTTAAGAAGAAGAAGAGTGAATACCGCAGCATCTTCAAAATAAATGTTCATAGAAATGAAAAATAATTGGAGCATGATTTATTATTTATTTATTTATGCATCTGCGAGAGGACAGTAACATCATTGGTATTTATATAGCTAAAAACCTAACACAGATGAGTGTTAATATTTTATGTTAGCCATTTCAAAACTTATTGTAAGAATAATGGAAGTGAAATGTCGAAATCATCTGTGGAAGCAGTGTGGCTCTGAACACTGAAACCAGGAAACAGCAGCCCCCAACTTTTTGAAAAATTAAGGAGCATTAAGCCATTTTTGTCATGTTACATGGTTACTGATATAATCCCATTAAGTAGTGTTCATATGGAATTAATTTTATATGTGATGGTGGAGTAATATAATTTTACCACAGGACATTTATGGCCAATTTATATGGGATAAAAAGGTGCTGTATAAATGACAAAGATGGGAGTGTCTACTCAATGAACAGGCCTGATGCCTGGTGTCATGTTTTGGCCCTGATCGGGGCTTTGATGCTATTTTTCCCCCTTTCTTTTTTCCATCATCTGCTCCCGCTTTGAGTTATTAGTTGTTTATTTTCATAATGTGTTTATTCTATGTTCTATTTTTCTTTGCCACCTTGTTTCTTTGTCATGTTGTATACTTCAGCCATAGTTCAGTTCCATACTAGTTTTCTTCAACTGGTTTGTGTTTGCATTATTGATCACTAGTTTATCACTTGTTTATTTTGCTGTTCTCATTTGTTATGCTGCCATGTCGGGTTTTGTTTTCTGTTATCATGTAGTCTCTGTTTTTCTTCTAGTTTGTTTTACCACTTTATTTTCTTTAACCAGCTCCAATTTAGTTTTGCTTTAGTATTTATTTTCTTATTATTCCCTGTTCTGTTCCCATGTAGCTTTTCATCTTACATCATACTTATATTCTGATGGTTGCTGTTAGTCCTCATGTTCATGTCCTGTTCATAGTAGTGTTATATTCTGTGCTCAGTTTCTGCTTGATCTTTGTTCTCCGTTTTCCTCACACCCATCTTATTATGTTCTCACCCCTCGCCACTGCACCTGCCTTGTGTCTTTGTCTCTCACTTTGATTCTGTCTACTTTGTGGTTTCAGTCACTCACTCTTGCACCTGTTCATGCATCTTTGTGTCTTACATCTCTCCACTTTGTGTTGTCTCCTTCTCATTATCTTGCACCATGTATCAGCTTTGCCCTCTGGCCACACCCCTTCTAGAACATTCTTCCACATATGGACCTTGTTCCCCTAATTAGCCTGCCAGCACTTAAGCCCTTACGGTCCCTCACTTGCCTGCCAGGTTGATGTATTTGTGACCATCCTCGTATCCTGTATTGGTCTTGTTTGCCTCATGTTTTCGACCTTTGCTTGTGTTCTCCGTTTTCCACCACACTGTGCACCTGACCTCTGCCTGTTTGCTGACCTACGATTCTGCCTTTCGTTGAACTGTACCGCCGCCCTGCTGACTGTCTCTCTGTGTACCGTACTATTGCCTGTTATCTTGATAAAGTCTTTTTACCTTTACTCCTCTGCCTGTGAGTCCTGCATTGTGTGTCCTATTGTGGCATGACACATTGTGACCTGAGTCATGCCACAACCAGCCCTGACAGTGTCATTCCTCAAAAAAAAAAAAAAAGAAAAAAAAGAAAATTACCAAACTAAATATACTAAATTTGTCTCTGTGCTCAGTTTCTAACATCTGTCTAGTTATCTGGTCGGCATCACATTTTTGTGGCTGTGTGCAGAGGTGAGCTCAGTGTGCTGAAACACCTCATACAAAAACAAAATAAATGCATTTCATCCTGCAGACTTTGTGATTTCATGTTTTAATCTGCATGCAGAGGTGTGCAGCCTCTTCATAGTGCAATATGTGTGCCATAATCAATGTAAATGTTCCAGTGAACACACACACACAGAGGTCAGGCACTGACATGAACATGACCACATGATTTGGTACAGGCAAAAATTCTCTGTAAATAAAACCCAATTGTGAATGTGAAATCTCTATTGTTGGCATGGTAATGGTCTTCCCACTGCCTCTTTAAACACTTCTGTACTTGAGATAAACTGTGGAAAACCGCCTTTGCTGAGGATATTGCTTACATCTATAGTCACGTCGAATTCATATAACCTGAAGTATATTCAACAGATTTTTTTTTTTTTTTACAGAAGGTACAAAGCACAGGAATCTTTGCTTTACATGTGAACACACAATCACTAAAATTAAATGAAATGGTGCATAAAAATCACTGAGGAGCTCTGGTAATACTTATTTTGCCCCACCTCCTAATTGTTACATTAGTCCTGTCTGAAGAGTGCTTTAATAAATCCCTGTCAGTGCCAGCGGTCCCACTGAAATCACCCATGACCAGTAGAGTGTCACCTCTTGGGCAGTGGTCCATGTCCCAGTGAAGCTGCAAATAGAAGGTCTCTCTCACCGTGACTTCACTCAATGGTGGTTGAAAAGTCAACTAAGACAACAGTCAAGAGAGGATTCTTGGACAATACCATTACCAAAAAGTCTATTGTTTTCACAGAAAAATTCAGGCAGCTGTTTTAGCCAGGGGAATTCTGTAAAAATTACAGTGAATTTGTAAATGGTTTTACATAAAACATGTAAATGTACATTTTACAGTTTAAACCTGTAATTTACAAAAAAAAAAAGAAAAACATTTTAAAACTAATGTTAATGGTCTTTTCATTTTGAATTAGCATGGCCATGCTGTTATTAATGCATTTTTTTCTGTAATATTTACATGTATAGTAGGTCGCTTCGGCTGCTCCCTTGTTTTCGAAAATAAAATCTCAGCAAAAGGGTCACCTTATGTTTAAATATCCTCAAAATGTAGTTTAAACAGGCACATCACCTCTTTTTTCACACCCTTAATTGACAGTATTTTACTGTATTTGTGAAAATTCTTATCTGTAAAGTCTGAATCAACAGTAAAATTCACCGAAAATAAATTAAACAAGACCAAACATAGCTGAAGTATGACCATGATTACATGACAAGACATGAATAAAAACACAAAAGGCTCAGAGCAGCGAAGTGGAGAAAAGTCCAGAATCATAACAGCTGTCCCAAAATGTCCGGATCATGACATTAACAGAAAAAAAACATTATTTTAGAAGTGTCATGTTGTAATTTTAACTGTATTGTACAGTTTTTTGGTATTATGGTTTTTCTGTGTTTAAACTAACGTCCTTTGCAAATTCTACAATGGTATATGATTATTTTAACATATTTTTACTGTTAGATTCACAGTTCAGTTTCATTCCACATTTTACAAATTATAGCTGTCAATTACTCCATTGTTTTTCTTTTCACAGATTTTTACGTTGTGATTTTACAGGATTTCGCAGACTTTTTTTTCTGCGAGCAATAGGTGCCGATGCACATGGCAGCGAACAAATTTCAGGCAAAGGATTTGACAGTTGTGACCACTGGTAACCTTGAAAAGTAGTTCAAGGTCACCAGCCTTCGAACTCATGCAAAGTACTCCTCCAAGGCATGTACCCACCACATATGAAGTTTCTGCGAGCAATAGGTGCCGAGGTGCATTGCGGCAAACAAATTTCAGGTGAAAGATTTGACAGTTGTGACCACTAGTGACCTTGAAAAAGTAGGTCCCATGCGAAGTACTCCTCCAAGGCATGTACCCACCAAATATGAAGTTTCTGCAAGCAATAGGTGCCAAGCTACATTGTGGCAAAGGATTGGACAGTTGTGACCATTGATGATCTTGAAAAGTAGGTCAAGGTCACCAGCCTTAGAAACCAAGCGAAGTACTCCTCCAAGGCATGTACCTACCAAATATGAAGTTTTTGCAAACAATAAGGTGCTGAGGTACATTGCGGCGAACAAATTTCAGGCAAAGGATTTGACAGTTGTGACCATTGGTGACCTTGAAAAGTAGGTCAAGGCCATCAACCTTCAAACCCATGTGAAGTACTCCTCCAAGGCCTGTACCCATCAAATATGAAGTTTCTGTGAGCAATAGGTGCTGATCTATGTTGCAGCAAAGGATTTGGCAGGTGTGACCATTGGTGACCTTGGAAAGTAGGTCAAGGTCACCGGCCTTCAAACCCATGCGAAGTACTCCTCCAAAGCATGTACCCACCAAATATGAAGTTTCTGCGAGCAATGGGTGCCGAGCAATGTTGTGGTGAAGGATTTGACAGTTGTGACCATTGTTGACCTTAAAAAGTAGGTCAAGGTCTCCGGCCTTTGAACCCATGCGAAGTATTCCTCCAAGGCAAATACACACCAAATATGAAGTTTCTGTGAGCAATAGGTGCCGAGCTACGTTGTGGCAAAGGATATGACAGTTGTGACCATTGGTGACCTTCAAAAGTAGTTCAAGGTCACCGGCCTTCGAACCCATGCGAAGTACTCCTCCAAAGCATGTACCCACCAAATATGAAGTTTTTTGCGAGCAATAGGTGCCGAGGTACATTGTGGCAAACAAATTGTGGCCGGACGGACGAACAGACAGACAGACGGAAGGACGGACGGACAACCAGAATGCTAAATGCATATAGTAATGAAATGAACTTGACCACAGAAATCATGAAATATCTTGGGTTCATTCTGTCTGCAAAAAAAAAATAGAAGTCAGACTAAATCACTGCAGAGTTTTTTTTGTTTTTTTTTCTATTTTATTTTATTTGCATTTTCAACACAGTCCCAAACTTCTTCTGATTCTGGATCGTATTTATGATTATTTTGTATCTGTTGTCTATTGAAAAGCTTAGTCAGCCAAGTGAACTTTTGCAAAGGGAAATGCATTTTTACTGATCATACAACTAAGGTGGAATTTTCAGTGAAACGAAAAAGACTGTTTTAAAATAATCACATCTTTGACTCATGCATGTGCATTAAACCTGCAAGGCTGAGACCTGGAGACATCTTTAAAAAGTTCATTCTCTTTGGTATCAGTGTATGCGATGAAATAAAAACTTCACTGTGGATATAATCATCCTGCACTTTCCCTTCGTGGTCCACAGGAGAAGACAGGAGACTCTGTAAACTGTGTTTGCCAATAACTTTTCTTTTGAGTCAGGTAAAACTAAATCCACTTAGCTTGTAGATAGCAGTCAATCTTATATGAATGACTCTCCTAAGTCAACGCAGGGTATATGATTTTCGGAAATCGCTATTTGCAAATAACTTTCAATTGCTTTCCTCTTTAAATTGAGTTTTTTCCACAAAATTCTCTTTGTGGTATATTGCATCTAGCTGAGTGGCCTTTATTGTGTCGGCTCTCAGGTGGGCTTTTATATGGGAAGGCTGGACCCTGGGGTCCTGTGTCGCCTCCGGCTTATATTGAGACAGACACCAAAGTCACGATCTCCCCCAATAGCCTGACTCCCTCACTCAGCGAATCCTCTAAGTGAGTTTGCTGTCTGGGAGGATGGCTTAGATAGAACGAAACACTCCCTTGTCACTTTTATTAACCCTCTTATAACCCCTTTTCCTTCCCAGATTCCCCCACCGCTACCAATCCCCACAACCGCATACTCTTGTTCCAACCCGCTCTTCTCACCCAACAAAACCCTGTCTTTCTTTTCTTCCCTATATTAACTTTTCTAATCTCACCCCCTGAAGCCAAAATCACCTCCATTTTGCATAATGTTCCAACATGATAGCAGTGACAAGAGCAGGTAGGGTACATTTGAAAATGGGAAGCGATGGAGTTTCATCCAACCTCTCTCTCTCTTTCTCTCATGCTAGGTCTGGTTACCTTGTACCATGCCACAGTATTATTGTTCCCCCTTCCCTGCTGGCCTGTGTTCTCATGGCATGTCACGTTACGGGCCCAGGCACATTTATATCAACACAACTTGACTTTTGTTTTGTTCGTAAATCCACATTTAACTCCCAGTGTTTCTTTTCCAAATGCTTTAAACACTGAGCAGTATTCATTAATCTGAGGTGCTGCTGAACACAGAGCAGGTTGTTGATTTCTCTGGCTCAGTTTATTTTATGTTCTGCAAGTTATGATCTTAAATTGTAACGTGATAAAAGCTCTATGTGAGGTTGAGATTGGGCTTGTTGCTAAAAAATCTACAGCTCATTGTGAAGCAGGACATTCTGAGCTTTTTGTACATGTAGACAGAGAAGGATCGCTACAGAAGAACATGAATGTTGTGATTTTACTGTATTATTTCATTGACACATTTAATTATCAAGCATTTAAATTGTTGAGACTATTGTTGTAGGATGTTATATAAGTGGGCTGTGCAAATTACACACTTGTGTTGGATCTATGTTGTGCAAGTACCATTTCTGTCTCCTTCAGATTGCATATATGACCTCCCTGGAAGAGGGGACCCTCCTCTTAAGCCCCGGTCACACGGCACTAACGAAGGACAACAAAGCCCAAACGAAACAAGAAATCTTGACCTACGCTGACTTTCGGAGGCATCATTTAACTGTCGTCCAGCTTCGCTCCTGCAGCTGGAATTTTGTCAGAATTTTCAAACTGTTGAAAAATGTGAACGAATTTCAACGACAACCACAATTTGTCCATATTCCATTTTGCTGTCTGTCTTGATTGTTCCTTATCATATGCGTAGTTTGCATAATGTCAGCATTCTGTCTGTTCTGTCCACCATCTTGCACAAACGTTGATGATATCTGAATGGATCAATAACTTAAGTTCCGATGTGCTGAACGTAACATCCTTGTATCACTGATGATTTGTCTATGTTTGGGACGAAAAGCAACATTGTCCTCCAGAAACAATAGCGGCAAGAATGTTTTATCAACTACTTTAACTATTTATGCATGTTCCAGCCATGTGTGGCTGGCCTGTGTGTGCACACACATTGTGAAGACAAACAACATATCTCACCTATTGTTAAGATAATCAAATCCCACCCCTGCAGATGCTGCGGACATGACGACATGGCTGTTGCGCTCAGTCTCATACCCGCTGTTGGTCACGTCATCGTGAGTGTTTCATTTTTATTACGTTTAAAGCGTCAAGGTCGACATTTGTGTTGTTTTTCTTTCATTAGTTTCGGTTTTGTTTCGTTCCATTTGTCCACTTTTTCTTGACAATTTGTGACTTCGTGACTTTTGTTCCTTCATTCAGCTATCGTCATGTGCCATGTGACCGGGCCCTTAGTGAGATCCCCCTGGTTTTTCCTTCTCTCTTACTATACTGGCTTAAGTGGTGTTCACATGATTACAGTAAAATACATTTTGCAAGTTTCTCCTCCCTTATTGTGTATGCAAGGGTGTAGTGGTTTGGGTGTTAGAGTACTGGCCTTCTGTGCAAAATGTCACCAGTTCTGAGTGCCAGCTGGGATTGTTGCCCGGTGCTTCGGTCAAGCTCTCCCTTAGGGCCTCTTCACACATAATGCAAATTTGGTCAAATTGCACATGAAGTGCACATGAAGCAGGAATCGTATGCAATATGTGTAAAATCGTTCCTGCTTCCAACACCTCATACACCTGTTGCTACAAGTATTTGCTCACACCAGCAGCCGAAAGACAGAGTGTGTGCTGTGAGAGCCCATCAAACCCTCTCGCAGCAGGTGTCGGCCAAATTCCAGCTGACATGCACAAACTTCTAACACCGCTTGTTTGGCACTTAGGAAATGTGTGGCCATTCACACTATCATCACGACAACAGTCAGCAGACGATCACTGTCGAGCTGGATGTGAAATTTTTCTAAGTGCCCCATGAGTGTGGAGTTACAAAAAGCCACACACATGTGGTGCAGGTGTCTCGCATGTGTGCACATGAGTCACACCCCACCCAACACATCTGGCGTGGCGGGGGGGCACACTTGCATAAAATGCTTATATGTATATACAGATCTGATCACATGGAGGCCAGACAGCCAAGTTTGATCGCACACAACATGGGGAGGTCCCTGTCAGCTGATCACAGCACAATGACAGCTGGATGACAGCTCAGTGCACACATTATAAACACAGAAACCACCGCCAGGACAGTTATATAAATAATTACGACAATACCTACATACACAATTACATAACTAATAAAAAAAATGAATGACCACATAACAGAGTGACACGTTGGCCTGGGTGCTGAACGGACAGGGGTGCTTCCGTGTTTGGAAGGACATGAACTTGCAACATTTCTCTGTGAGGTGCGTGTCTCTGCCTGCTGTCCTCATGTGGAAATATATAAAACATCTTTCGCCTTTGCGCCGGGCTGCAGCAGCCAGACACAGTGCACCTCTTTCATGTCCTCGTTGATTTCAGCCATTTTTCTGCTCCAATTACAGGCCAGTGATGGTAGTGCAGTGGTAAAGTTTCTGTCTGGTAATCAGAGCTTACAGGTTCGAATCCTGTGAGCGGCATTTTTTTTTTCTTATTTAGCCAGGGTTATTTAACCACAGGGTTCTGTATTGTGTCCCCTTTTATGTATTATTTATATCAACCAGTGATATTCACTAATTATACAACTGGTTTTTATTTTATTTTCATCCACATCCGTGGCACAATGTGGTGCACCTCGACCCAGCTGCTTGCTCTGTGTTCCTGCTCACACAATACTGTCACGTGCACGACACAGTTACACTGGGATCGTGCATGCCTGCCCGTCGGCTCGATGTTTTCGTGGTTTGCTCATACGAGCTGTTCCACCATGAGTTTCCCAGATTTGTACTTAATCTTACCATGTGTGAAGGGGCCCATAAAAATGGCTCATGGTTGCAGTTAAGGGATACAAAAGCTGAAAAACTTTAGGTTAGCTAGGTGTGTCCAACCTTGTTCCTGGAAAGCATATAACTGTCTTTCATGTCTTCCTGGTCTATTGACACTTGATTTTTTTTTTTTTTAAGTTGGTGTTTCCCAGCTCTTGATTGGCTGAGCACAGCTGACTGAAGTAATATGAGTGAGACAGGAAGAGTTAAACATGCAGGGCAGGTGCTCTCTCGGAGCAGGGTTGGACACATCTGTTTTAATGGAATCCCAAGGGGCAACTTGTGGTGCTGAAAAATTAATCCAACACAAAAGTACCAAAACTTGCAGTTTCTTGAATTGCCATTTGAGGCTGGCTCCAAAAGTGAGTCACTCCCCATAGATGACCATGTTAAAATTTCTAACTTTATAACAAAAACAAATGTGTTTATAGCCTGGTGCCAAATAAATACATACATACATACATACATTTTTTGGTCCCTATAGCTAGTTTCCCCATTCACAACAACTGTACGTAGGGTGAATGTTTATATAACTCATCAATTTAAACTATTTTAAGCTATAAAGGTATGAATAATTAGGGGCGTAGTCCCTTTGAGTGACAGCTGGTGTGCTGGGTTGAGGTCCTCCCTATTAGAGTCTGTTTGTTGTGGATGCAACTGCATCTGTCCTTTCTGAGCATTTTATTACAAATATCTGAGATATTGTGGCTCATTATGCGGTTACTTATTCTCATGCACCATCTAAGAACTTTGTGTCTAGTTTCTCTCGTAAGTCCCTTTGGCTTTTCCCTTGTTTCAATTGGGGTTATCACAGCAGATCCAAGGTGGATCTGCATGGGCCTCAGAGCCTATATATGGCTTACTCCTTCTTCAACCCTATCTACATTGATGGTGATACAGCAGTACTGCCAACCGTCCCACATTGGTCGGGACAGTGCTGGTGTTTAGCCCCGTATCTCGCGTCCTGCATGGGTGTGTGCGGGACGCCCATTTGTCCCGCATTTGTGTGGGTCCAGGCAAGCCCCCGGACCCCCCTAGTTACGCTTCGCGCCCTTGGTGTTCATGACCATGTGTGGGTGTCCTGAATTTGTAAGTTCAAATGTTGGCAGGTATGATACAGTTACTAAGGCCATCCATGCGAATAGCATGGACGGAGGGACTCAGAGAAATGCATACCGCACGACAACAGCATGTTATTTGCATTATTATCACTTTTTACTGAGATACACAACACATAACACGTACATAAAAAGTCGACTCACTTAACTTTTGTCGTGTCGCCTGGTGCGCGCACTGCTCTCCAAATTCGGCAGTGCGTCCTCATCAAGCTGGCTGCTTTAGCTGCTGTTCTTTGTCGTACTATCCATGAGAAAATCATCCTGAATATCCATATTGAGACCAAAACACACTTCTTGCCTTTTCATCTTTTCCTCTGCGGACAGTTTTTTTTTCCCCCTCTGCGGACAGTTCTTGGGCTGCGCTATAACGTCATTTGTTTACACACAGTGAGCGGGTATAGCCAGATAGCGTCAACGTAAATCTACGATACCGGCCTAGCAACGCCCCGGTAAAGTGATAATAATATTTAATACCACTAAAACCACTGTCCAGTCCATGAAAATATGCATTAATCAATCACCTGTATGAAGCTTAACCTGTTATCAGCTTGTTTGGTAAGGCATGTTTGAACTTCATTTGTTCTGCCCAGGACACACCAGTCTTGTCCACATCTTTATGAGTTGATCTGGAAGTTTGATGGAGTCAGATGCAACCAAGATGGTAACATTTGGAGCCGCCCTATTTGAGCTTCAAACCCACTCTTCAGAAAACCTGTGGGTGCCTTCACAGAGGGCTTGTCCAGTGAATATATTCAGTCTGTGAGGGATTCCCCAGTGTCATGAGGAAACCCAAGAACATCAATCAAATACAGCTGCTGCTGGTGATGAGTCTTGTGTTGGTATAAGACTGAAAATGTGTCCATTTTTTGGAACAAAATACAGAGGCAAAACATAAAAGAGGAACTTTTCTAGACATTTGTCACTTTTATTTGAAGAAAAAGAGGGAATTGTTGAGAGAATGCCAATGTGAGAATTCCTTCATTTGTCATCACCAATTGCTTTCCCAAAGGCTCAATCAGAACCTACCAGTTGTCATGCAAATTTTCCTGGATGTGTCAGTGCTCATAAAAACAAGATTTTACAGATATTCCCTGTTGGACCTCTTGTCCTTGTGGTCAGCTGCAGTCACTGCATGCTTTGCCACTGCCACATTACTTTCTTTGTACTTGCCCCTGATGCTGTTGCCATACACATGAATACTAAGCATTGCAGCAATTGTGTCTTGGAATAGAACATTTGTCAAATGTCATAACTGTTGTAACAAAATACACAGTTAATCTTGAGATATTCATTTAAAATATCAAGAAATAAGGAAAAGATCTGAGACTTTTAAGCGATTCCTGACAGAAAACATAGAAAGAGGAAAGCACTGTTGACATCTCTATCCATCTTTCCCCCATGGGAGACATTCTTCAATATTCCAATTGAGAAGTGGGCAGAGACACAACAGAACCTCATGAATTCAAATGGCAGATGCCCAGAATGCCAATGTTTCACACTATCCTGCTGCTACCAATTTATATTTTCCATATGGGTCCTTAAAAGGCAAATGGAAGTCAGTCGGTGAACTTCTATCCCTCCATGCTTCCCCCCTGGGGAAAGAGGTGGTCAAAAGTCAAGGAAATTCTGATTCCTCAGTACCGCACACCAAGGGCACAGAAACACAAACCAAACAGCTCCCACAATGCTGCGGTGCAGCAAATCGGAGTCCCCTCCCTCAGAGGTCTGCTAGTATTCTAAATGGTAATTACTGCACACACACACACACACACACGGGCACACACACATATAAATGTGCATACTTAGTACTTGTACTGTAAAGATGAAATGCAAAAGATAAAGAGGAGAAAGGGCGGAACTCAGAAAGAAGTAGAAAAGTAGGAAAAACACGCTGCAGAAAAAAAAGTCCAATCCAAAAAAACAGAGAGAAAATGTATGTAAATGTGGAGTCAGAGAGTTCAGGAGGAGAGAGAAGATATAATATGCTGAGCTGACCTGGGGGCTGTGGATCTGAGTGTCCAGGGGCCAGTGGAGGATGGTGGCCACTTCTCAGCAGTTATCATTATGTTGAGGGGGAAATCTCCTCAGTTGTCCCCCCCCTCCATCGCTGACTCTATTACTCTCCTAGGGCAAAGGTGAGGCGGCCTGGGGAGCGGCGGAAGGTGAAGGCGCACGCAGGGCAGGTGCGGGGTCGGCGGTTGTCGTTAGCGATTCAGCATGACCTGCTCATCCATAACTTGAACTTTTCCTTCCCAAGTTTTTTTTTTTTGTGTCTTTTTTGTTAGAGTGCCTCGCTCTCTCACTTCTGCCACGCCAAGGTGGGATAGATGAAATGTCCCCTCCAGAATTTTAATCAGTCAAATGATTCAGAAACAACTTGCAGGTAAGGTAAGTTTGCAGGCAAACCTTGGACAGATTTAAAAATCACTGATTTCCTACCAAGAAAAACTCAGATGATGCTGGAAATTACAATTAACTTGGCAAAGAAATGTTGCACTTTTATTTATTCATCTGTCTGCATATATAGATTAATGAGAATATATGAACATGGCCTCTAATTAAATCCATGGAGTTACTGGACTAAGGATAGGAGTTGAAAACAAAAAATATGAACTGATATTGCAGACTGACAGGTAAAAATTGGGGGTAATTTTAGTCTAAATCGGGTAGAGTTAGACAGTAGAGTCCCTCATTTTAAGGTCCCAATTGTATTTGGGCAATTTGCTGCTGATATGTTTCATGACCAGGTGTATGGTATTACCTTATTATTCCATTGGGAAGTCAACAGGTAGGCCTAGTGTTGATTTCATGGGTTGCAATCACATTTAGTTGATGTCAGTGTGAGAAGAAGTAAGTCCTGTTGGGAAGTGTCGTGACACGGACCCACAACAGGGGGCATTAATGAACGGACAATGGAATAGCCAAAAAGTAACAATTTAATGTTGTGAAGCGCACAACGAAGTACAGACAATACAAATATTGCAGAATGTCAATTATACACCAGGTGACGTGTGGCAGGCTCGAAGATAGAAGACGTCTGGTGCGAGAAGAGCCGGATCCCACACAACTTCCACCACCAACGGATCTGAAGAACACCGGAGCCGCCAAGCCCTGCGCCCCAGGTGGCCACTGTCTTCAGCAGTCAGACCCGGTACTGCTGGCAGAGAACAGAAACAGTTTTTGATGAGTGTGAGTACGCACGCTCAGTAATCCCACAGTCTGTGTTCAAGTAGGAGGGAGAACCTCCACCTCCAATCACACACTCGTACAGCTCCTTGTGAAACCACTTATCTGGTTGGGGTGGGAGGCGAAGCCGTCGCAGTCCACACCAAATGCCAATTCAACAGATACGGAACACGTCACAGGACAATGGCTGCAAATGAGATCAGACTATTAGTCACAGTTAAGCTTAGCAGAGAAATTACCTGTAGGGTAGCTGATTTCTCGGCGGGGAGGTGGAGTTGCAGTCCGGCTTTTATAGAGGTTGACGTACATGAGTGACAGCTGGTGGTGATGATGTGACAGCTGTCACTCCACTGGTTCCGGTGCCCTCTCATGCTTGAAGCCCGCACTCCAAGCAGGGCGCCATCTGGTGGTGGTGGGCCAGCAGTACCTCCTCTTCAGCGGCCCACACAACAAGTCCTAGAGGCCCATTGGTACCGGTGTTTATCTCTAGAGTCCACAGCATGAAGCAGACGTGAGTCTACAGTTCTGCCTGGATGGGACACCAGTCTATCACATGTTATTTCCCCAAACAAAAATGCTACCCATTTATACATGGGTGGACAATAACTTCAATAAATCCTTAATAAAATGGTAAAGTATGCCACAGCATGGCATCTCTGTCTAGAACAGGTCCTCCCCTCAAACTGACTCAAAACAGATTAAAATGCATGGGGGAAGTCATCAAAGCATCCAAAATATTTCTGGTGGACTTAAAAGCTTCAGTGGCTGTGACTGGAAACACATATGAAATCTAAGCATGAGACTTCCAAGTACTTTCTGGCAAACTCAAAACTACATTCCAAATATCTTGTTTTGAACAAACCACTCTACCATGAAGTTGTGACAGGTAAAGCCTTTGTTAAATATTGTATGTGCCATCTATACAATCACAGCCACTGAAGCTTGCAATCAGCTGTTGACATTTATTTGCTGAACTGTCAAAGAAATGCAGTGTTAGCATCAGTTCTGTCACAATTCAGTGCCTTTCAGATTCAGCGAACTGGATCCAGCTGTGCACCTTAATCCTAAGAAGATGTTACCAATTATCATCACTACAATACAATACATCCTCATGCTTTAAAAGCTTATTGTCTCACTCACCCCTCATGTTTTGCAGTATGACACTTGATGCTTGTTATTCTACTCGCTCTCACTATGTCCGAGCAATTGTCCTCTACACCTCCTGGTTTTTAAGCCCTGGTCACACCAAATAATAAACCCATGAATAATGAGCCACGTATGCATTTGTCTGAAATTTTAGTGATTATTCAAATAATGAGCCACGTATATGATGTTCTTCTGAAGGAACTGTAGGAAACAGATGTTAAACAAAGGCTATAAGGGCTTTCTCAGAGTTGAACTTGCTCTGTTGCAAGTAGCATGTCCTGTCCTCATAGTTGCCAGGTGCTTGGGTAATGGGCCTCTTACAGCCTCGTACTTACCACTAACATGCCTCTAACATCCTCGTTTGTCCTCATAGTACCTCGTACACAAATCGACCCATGCCATTTTTGCAAAATTTCGAACTTCTTAAAATAAGAACTCAGAGATGAGCCTCGTTAGCTGAATAATTTGCCTCTAAGAGCCACTATTCTCCCACATTTCTTGAATAACTTCACTCGTAGCAAAAAAAAAAAAAAAACATGCTACGTATCTCATTATTCGGTGGGACCAGGGCTTTACTGTCCTGAGTTCAATGAGGATGTTGTGCCTACCTCACCTCACCCATGCTCCTGAAGATTATCCCATGAGTTATCGGCATAACTCTCACCTGGCTTGTATTTTCACTGCTGCCAATCTGTTACCTACGAGGTACTTGACTCACTCATTTCATATAGGTTCAGCCATATGGCTGCCCAACAAGGCATCTCAACTACCTCAGCATATCCCTCAGCCCCAACCAGTCCCAGCAGAAGACTGCCCCTCCCTGAGCCTGGTTCTGCTGGAGGTTTCTTCCTGTTAAAAGGGAGTTTTTCCTTCCCACTGTAGCCAAGTGCTTGCTCACAGGGGGTCGTTTTGACCGTTGGGGTTTTACATAATTATTGTATGGCCTTGCCTTACAATATAAAGCGCCTTGGGGCAACTGTGTGTTGTGATTTGGCGCTATATAAAAAAAATTGATTGATTGATTGATATTAGGTCACTAGCCTCCTGATGCCCACTCAGTGGTGGGCACAGCTAACCAAAAAGTTACCTTTGATAACATTAATCTGATAACTGAAAATTTATCTTTTATGATGCTAAACCAATAAACTGCTACAAAATGTATCTTTATTACAGATAACCGATAACCGATAACTTTTAGTATTGATTTGGACGCGGCCACATCAGATTACACTGTCTGCTTCTGATAAACCAGTTTCACTTCCACTTTTCGCTGCTGGGTAAATTCAGGGATCACAAACACATACGAATGCACGAAAAATGAACGAATAAAAAATTATACCCCAAACACTGTCATCATCTTTCAAAAGCAGTGAAACACAGTATTAGAAGTCACCGTATATCTTGGTATTAGATACACCATCATTTATGAACTAAAAAGCTGCTGCTTTTTTCACACGCTTTGAACCATGCGGCTTAAACAACCGAAATACGTCCATTAATAAATTGACTGGCAGAGTAAAAGACACGTAGTAAATATAAATTCTTACCTGTTAGTTTCAGGGGGATTCATCTTAATAAATAATCCACATAAAGCATCCTCTTTTTTAAATCCAAAACAGTGTCTCAATGTGAAGAAAAGTCCCTCTGTACACACAGCTGCACCATGAGAGCTCCTCTCCCCCACCGAGTCTTGGCGATTAAATTACAGCCACAAAGAAATAAAATAAAATAATGTTAAAATTAGTCTGTTTTGTTTTTGTGTCGAGTGGATGACTCACTGTAACGTCCAAAGTGAACCTGAACTACACTACCCACAATGCTCCCTGTGTCAACCGGCCAATCACATTTTGCGCTTAATGATGATGTCATCAGCAATCGACAGGCAGCCAGGCTGCTACAAACACACAACAGACAGACTAAAATGTTTGTTTTTAGGGTTTACAAACGTTTTTGACTGTTAAACTTTGCGCACTTTACCAGCAAAAAAAAAGTTATTGGACTGAAAGTTATCAGAACTAAATTCATCGGAAGATAATTGGTCCGATGATGGTTTTAAAATTTATCTGAAAAGCTACTCTGCTAGCAAAAACATGAGCTTCGATAATCTGTTATCAGATTCGCTGAACTGTGCCCACCACTGGTTTTCACTCATATACAAATACATTCATATACAAATTTAATGACAGTTTCACCCCCCCCCCCCACCTTAGTTAACCCAAAGAAAAACAATAACATTTTAATTACTATTGATTATCCAGTAAATGAGTTATTCTAACTTCATGTAACATGTGTAACTTCTATTCTTTGAGAACCTCTGAGCAGACCATGCCACCACCCCCCACCCACTTCCGAACAGTCTGATCTTTGGCGCTCCCCATAATAGGGTGTCTGACCCTAGTTTGGGAACCAGTTTTTTAGTGTATTGAACCATAACACATATGAGCATCCCTGCAAGGATAATTAGCGATGAAAATTAAGGACAAAGTGTGGGAGAAAAGAACATAGATGGATCCTCATACCTCAGATCAAACACACAAACCTATGCATCTAAAACAAACAGCACTTTCCACAGAATAGACATAATCTTGGTTTACAAAAGCCTCGCTCCCTTAAAGGTGTTCTTTTCACCAAGATGAGTCCGTCAGAGCAAAGAGGAGCCCCGTGCCCTTTCGTTATCAGGCCTTTTCTTTTCTTTCCTGCCAACAACACCACCCTCTTTATCAGTGCAATTACAGCACAAACAGACTCATCATTGGCCCAACTGTCCTATGCTATCACCTCCATTTCCACAAGCAACCTAATTAGTCTTAAAGAGACAAACGCCGATGAGTGGAGGAGAGCTGCGCCAGGAGAAAAGACCAGCTATCATGTCCATTTGTGTGGGCTTGGAACAGCAAACGTACGTGTTTGTGTGCCTGCGTACATTGTATTTTCCCTTTCTTTTTGTTGTTGTCCTCACTCTATCTCCTTTTTTCTGGAGAAAGAAAGCCTTCAAAGGGCCGATTGTGTGGGGTGGCTGAAGTGGTCCGTGGGTAAGCGGACAGCAGAGCAACACAACAAACATGGCTGGCACTAATCAGGGCCCAGCTAATGTAAACAATGTCATTTTTTGCCCTTAATGAGCCAATTTTCCGCAGATACGAGAGGGCTAACAATTGGGGCAGCGCCTTTGATGTGATTCATCTGAAGGTTTATTTGTGATCGCTTGGCACTTTTTGTTGGAAGCCCTGCACCCAGCTGCTTTCATCTACCCCTGAAAAGAGAGAGCCACAACTCACTTGGGTACAGAGGGAGGAGGGAATAAAAATAATAATTTTCTTTTCTTCTTTTTTTTAAAGGACAACCACCCTCCTCCTTTTTATTATAAACTAGTCCTAATCAGCTGACCGGCCCCCTCCTTCTCATCTCCCACCCCTTTACACCAACGCTCACACTTGTCTGAACACACATAAAGAGCGAAGGAGCACCGTCCAGGAGCCGGGTGTCCACAGTGATCAAATAGCAAACTTATTAAAAGGCGCCCCGCCGTGCGAGCGGTGGACACTGACAGGGCCTTCATTAACATGGTGCTGACAAAAGGCGAGGCAGACCAAAGAGGCAGCCGGCAGGCCAGGTGTGTGTACCGCGGCACCTTTCAAGATGGCACCAGAGCCGGAGGCAGGCACACCATCAAATGGTACACTGACCAACAACAAGTGTATTCTGCTGAGGCAGAAATGAACGGAAATATAGGGCCCTACCTTGATGATCTACAGCAGGATCTAAAATGTATAGTCAAAGTGCATGTGAGGCATGCTACTGCTCTCTACAAGATGCTTAATCAGAGAATAAAATAAGGCCCTGTTCCCACATACACAATTTTTAACACTGACAACACCATGACTATCAAATTGTGGTGGATCCTGGGGATACACTTGTTGAATCTAGGACACTCTTGAAAAAGCATTGCTCCAAAATGCACAGTTTTGACGACAAAACACGACAAAAATCATAACGGGTCCTGGGGATACTCTTGGTGAGTCTTGGACACCCGTACAAAATTTTAACCACAAATGTGTTGTCAGAATTTGACCAAATAAGTGCTGTCGTGGTGAAGACTGATCTTTTCCTGACAAGCCTTCTCCAAGGGAACATTTTTGCCTTATTGTATGATGTACAAAAGGATTCATCACAATTTATCCTAAAACCTGATTCATGTCCTGTCCCACATAGACCTATTTGACAACAGCTATCAAATCATGTAGAGTCCTTTTGGGGATAGTCTTGGTGATTTTTGGAAAACTCCAATTGCCAGCTGCACAATTGTGACCATGTCTGTCCACAAAGACGCACCACTTATCATAGTGACTCAACGATGTCCAACAAACTCACAAGACATGATCTCTATGACCTTACTACAACATAGAAGATGACTGATCATAACTGAATCAAGGACAACCATGATAAAAGCTCCTTTCCAAAGTAATTGATTCTTGACCATGATACCAACATGACAGTCAAGTTTTGGCAAGTCCTCAAGATAGTCTTAGCAAGTCTTGAATGCTCTTGCTAAGGTCCCATGGTATAAGATGCCTCTATAACAAATTGAAACTGTTGCAGAACTTTTAAGAATCCATTTTCTGTAGCACCATGGACAAACCTCTTAACATTTTACTTTCAAATTCAGGCAAGACCGAGATGATGTCATTGGTCCAACAACACACAGACATCAGTTTGAAGAGCCAATGCAAAACCTAGACTTATGTGTTATATGTCACAGTGATAAAGAGAAAAACCCTGGGGTGATCTTTGATCCCACACTGTCCTTTGACCTACACATTACAGAATGCACTAGGTCTGCTTTCTTCCACCTCCATGATATTGTGAGGATTTGTCCAGTCTTGTCAATGGCTGATGCAGGGAGTCTGATCCATACCTTTGTCTCTTCTAGACTGGATTATTGTAATGTTCTATTCTCTAGCTTACTGCAGTCCAGTATTAGAGGTATCCAGCTCATTCAAAATGCTGCTGCCAGAACCTTGACTAGAAGCAAAACTTTGACAATATTACACTGATCTTGGGCTCCCTTAAAGGTCCCTTCACACATAATATGACTGAAGCTGACTGGCACATGAAGGAGGAATTGCATGTCACTCGTGAAAAATATAAGCCACCTCAAACGCCTCATACAGGTGTCACCACAAGCATTCGCGCACACTAGTGGCCGAAAGCAGTGCCGAAGTGAGGCAGAGGTCTTGGAAAATAAAGCAGTTTTGTCTTAAGGTTTTGATTAAAATCATCATATTAATCCAGATAGAATAACTCAATTAATGTCAATTCTGTCATTTGTACAAAGTTAAAATATCACACATACAGTATCTTATAAATTTAAGTAATGTACTAATTCAGATGTTTTGTAACAAACACAGACAGATGCCAAAGGGATTATGGGTGAATGAGCCTCCGGTAACACTGACTGGTTGACTCATTCATTCTATGTAGAAACCAAAAAAGTGGTATGTCCACCTCTTCTGCCATTTCTGTAGTAGTCAGATGACATCCCGGATCAACACAGCGTTCAGTTTGGAAATGATCTGGTTGTTTCAGCCTGTCGATCGCCGCTCGGAGCGCGGCGCGCCCTCCGTCATTGTGCGCCATCTTTAAACCGGTTGTAACACTCCTTAATCTGTGTGATCCCCATAGAATCGTCCCTGAAAGCCGTCTGAATCTTCCGAATGGTTTCCACCTGGCTGTCTCTCTCAGTTTCTGGAAAAATTTGATGCAGCAAAGCTCCAAATCGTTCAGACATTTTCCTCACAATGAATATTCGACGAGGGGGGTGGACCACTGCTCACTCAAAGTGTGCTCACAGGCGAATGACGCAACCGACAGGCGTGAAAAAACTCACGCATGCGCACGAAGGTTCAAGCTTGGCTGATGCAAGTGCACATGATTCAAATCCATATAGTTTTTGAAAAAAATAAAAAGGTTGGATAGTTTTCTAACAGACCTCGTAAATGTGCTTTTGTCAAATATGCCCTTTTTTTTATTTGTAAAAAAAAAAAAAAGCCAAAAAGTTGTGCTTAGACAACCGTCTGATATAACCGGGGTCAAAATAAATAGAACACTGCCATCTACTGGCGTCCAGACGCACATACTACCATGAACACTACTGGCCAGTAGATGGCAGTAGAGAATGTGAAAACTTGCCAAAACAAATATTCCAGATAATCCATGTCTGCTATGTTTAAGCTGCGTGGAACTTAATAAACGCAAACTGAATTTCAGACATCTTATATATATTACTCTGGAACAAAGACGACAGACAGTGGTTGACATAAGCAGGACTCTAAAGAGCAAAAAGAAGTGATTGCAGCTCACAATGATTCCAAATGAAAATAATGGAGAAGCAACCTGGGCTTCTTCTGCCATTTTTACAAAAAACAAACACAATAACAATGTCTATAAACCCAGAGAATATATTCACGAGAGTTTTAGGTATAATATACGAGGTCTGTTAGAAAGGTATCCAACCTTTAATCCCCATAAAATCGTCCCTGAAAGCCATATTAATTTTTCGAACGGTGTCCACCTGGAGGTCTCTTACAGTTTCTGGAAAAAAATTGATGCAGCAAAGATCCAAATCGTTCAGACAATTATTCGCAATAAAAAATAGACGAGAGGGGTAGACCACACCTCACTCAAAGCCTGCTCACAGGCGAATGAAGCAACTGACAGGCATGAAAAAACTCATGCATGCGCACGAGGGTTCAAACTTGGCTGATGCAATCACACGTGATTCAAATCCATATGGTTTTTGAAAAAAATAATAAGGTCGGATACTTTTCTAACAGACCTCGTACAAAGGGTTTAATGCTATTGTCCGTGTGGAGTTGATCAGAGCATCGCAAATGCATTTCTCCTGTCTTGAATTTACTGAGATTACCCATAATGCACCTGGACACAGCATGTCCACACTAAAACCTTCAAAATTAGTGCATTACTTTGAAACTAAATCATATAGCTGATATTTTCACTTTATAAAACTTCAGATGTGATGTTAATTTAAATAACTTGTCCGAAATTTGTTTGGTTAAAATTTTAACCATAAGCTAAAACTGTATGGCTCTGGATGGGTGATATTGCCAGCACATAAGTGTGGAGTCAAAAGAAATGATTTTGTGTGTGTGTGTGTGTGTGTGCGCGCGCGCGCGCGTGTGCGTGCGCCTCGATAAAAAGTGACACTTAAGGACAAGTAACTTGTTTTGAGAGATCTTGATATAACTTTGATGTGAACTTCACAAGCCTTGCTCTCTCACACACATTCTCTCTCTTGCTATCTATCTTTCTCTTTCATTGTAAAAGATTATTAAACACAATATGTTTACATAGGCAGCATAGTGGCTTAGTGTTTAACACGGTTGCCTCACAGCAAGAAGGTCATGGGACTGCTTCCCACCTGTGGCCTTTCTGTGTGGAGTTTGCATGTTCTCTCCATGTTTGTACCCCCCCGGGTGCTCCAGCTTCCTTCCACATTCAAAGACATGCAGGTTAGGTGAAGTGGAAACTTTAAATTAACTGTATGTGTGTGTGAATGCCATTGTTTGTCTATATGTGGCTCTGTGATCGATTGGTGCCCAGTCCAGGGTGTACCTTGCATCAAGCCCTATGACTGCTGGGATTACAATTTTTATTTTTATTTATATAATGCCAAATCACAACGGAGTTTCCTCACACAAATAAAGTCTAACCTTACTAAACCCCAGAGCAGCAGTTGTAAGGAAAAACTCCCTCTGAGGAAGAAACCTTAAGCAGACCAGACTCAAAGGGGTGACCCTCTGTTTGGGCATAAATTACAGAACAGACATAAGTTACAGAACAATTCACAAAATGAATATACAGGAAATGCTGTTGGTGCACAGGACAGGAGGGTATCCAGCACAAATACCTCACCCATCTCTGGATGGAGCTGCACCTTAAACTTAGAGAAAAAACTGAATCAGACAAGACAAAAAAATACAGTATAATTTGTCAGCATTAAACAACAAGAAAAACAGGAAATACTAAGGTGATTGCCGGCCACTAGCCCTGAGCTTCAGAGCCATAATGCTAGACTGTGGTAAACCAGAATAAAGAACATTGCAGTAGTCTAAGAGATAAATGCATGGATCAGGGTCTCAGCATCAGCCATAGACAGGATGGGACAAATCTTTGCCATATGTCACAGGTGGAAGAAAGCAGTCCTCATAATATTTCTAATGTGGAGGTCAAATGACAATGTAGGATCAAAAATTAGGTTCCTCACTTTGTCAGTGTAATGTATGACACACTAGCATAGGCTAAGCGTTAACTGGTCAAACTGATGCCGATGCCTCACTGGACCAAGAACCATCATTTCAGTCTTATCAGAGTTTAAAAGTAGGAAGTTTCTAGACATCCAACTTCTCACTGATGCAAGAAAACCTTCTAAGGATTTTATGTGAATGAGATAACCAGCAGTTATTGGCATGTATAACTGAATATCATCAGCATAGCAGTGAAAGGTAATCCCAAAGCACCGCAATATGTGCCCAAGGGGTGCTATATAAAGGGAGAAAAGCAGGGGGTCTAAGACGGACCCCTGTGGAACCCCAAATTTCATGTCGCAAGGTTAGAGCTAGTGTTACTGTACAAAACACAGTGAGAATGACTGGTCAAGTGTGACGTCAACCATGCAAGGGCACTCCCAGTAATCCCAAAATGATTTTCCAGCCTATCAGGTAGAATATGATGATCCACGGTATCAAATGCAGCACTGAGATCTAACAGCACAAGAACCATAGGGGTGTCTGAATTCATTGCAAGCAGAAGATCATTCATCACTCTAGTGAGAGCCATCTCTGTGGAATGATATTTTTTAAAAGCAGACTGCAGTGGCTCAAAGAGATTATCCTCTGTAAGATAGTCCACGAGCTGCCATGACACCACTTTTTCCAGAATTTTAGAGGAAAATGACACAAAATGACACAAACAGAGCTGGACATAGCACTTTTGTGGCACATTCCACTGTTACAGGAGATTTTGTAATGAAAGACGTGCGGAGGATTTCGCACGTCGGCACGAAGCAGCTCAGGACGCGCAGCAAAAAAAGAACACCTCTGTGTTGGAAACCATTCAGAAGATTCAGACGGCTTTCGATGGCTTTCAATCGGCTGAGTATCCGAGAAATTGTGTAACAGCTGGACATGCCCCAACATGTCCTGTGAGACTTCCAAGACGGAGGTGTTTTTTGCTGCGCGTCCTGAGCTGCTTCGTGCTAATGCGTGAAATCAGGTGACTGTGTTTTGGGAGAACGTGGTTTTAACAAAGGTGGCAAGTGTAGTTTTGAGCACTGACTTTAAACTATCCACAAGACTGTCAACTGATTGGGTATTTTCCAAATGTGAAGCTAAGACATCAGGCAGTCTAGCTTCGAGTTCAGTCGTAGTTGAGGAGTTGATGCATCGCCATAGTGATATATAAGGGTGTTATTCCACTAAACACAGCAGCAAAACTGTAAACTTAATAAGTGAGTGATCAGAGACCACTGATGTCAGAGGCATGTCAGTATTCGTGATAGCAATACCACGTGCGAGAACCAATTCCAGGGTATTTCCACTAATGTGCGTCGAGTCCCGAATGCATTGCCGAAATCCTAATGCATCCAGAATTTCCATAAAGGAACACCCTCAATTCAATTTCAATTTATAAATTTACGAGGGCTGTCCATAAAGTATAGGTCCTTTTAATTTTTTTCAAAAACTATATGGATTTCATTCATATGTTTTAACGTCAGACATGCTTGAACCCTCGTGCGCATGCGTGAGTTTTTCCACGCCTGTCGGTGATGTCATTCACCTGTGAGCACTCCTTGTGGGAGGAGTCGTCCAGCCCCTCGTCGGAATTCCTTTGTCTGAGAAGTTGCTGAGAGACTGGCGCTTTGTTTGATCAAAATTTTTTCTAAACCTGTGAGACACATCGAAGTGGACACGGTTTGAAAAATTAAGCTGGTTTTCAGTGAAAATTTTAACGGCTGATGAGAGATTTTGAGGTGATACTGTCGCTTTAAGGACTTCCCACGGTGCGAGACGTCGCGCAGCGGTCCCAGGCGCCGTCGTCAGCCTGTTTCAAGCTGAAAACCTCCACATTTCAGGCTCTATTGATCCAGGACGTCGTCAGAGAACAGAGACGTTTCAGAAGAAGTCGGTTTCAGCATTTTATCCGGATATTCCACTGTTAAAGGACATTTTTTTAATGAAAGACGTGCGGGTGGATTGCAGCGTCAGCTCGCAGCCGCCGCGACGCTCTGCCACAGGAAAAACACCTCTGTTGGAAGCCTTAAGGACAAGTTGGAACATGTCCAGCTGTTAAACAATTTCTCATATACTCACTCCACTGAAAGCCATCAAAAGCCGCCTGGATTTTACAAATGGTTATCAACACGGAGGTGTTTTTCCTGTGCCGCCGCACCGCGCCGGCTGCGTCCCGACGCGCGGACCCGTCCGCACGTCTTTCATTAAAAAAATCTCCTTTAACAGTGGAATATCCGGATAAAATGCTGAAACCGACTTCTTCTGAAACTTCTCTGTTCTCTGACGACGTCCTGGATCAATAGAGCCTGAAATGTGGAGGTTTTCAGCTTGAAACAGGCTGATGATGGCGCCTGAGAGCGCTGCACGACGTCTCGCACCGTGGGAAGTCCTTAAAGTGACAGTATCACCTCAAAATGTCTCATCAGCCGTTAAAATTTTCACTGAAAACCAGCTTAATTTTTCAAACCGTGTCCACTTCGATGTGTCTCACAGGTTTAGAAAAAATTTTGATCAAACAAAGCGCCAGTCTCTCAGCAACTTCTCAGACAAAGGAATTCCGACGAGGGGCTGGACGACTCCTCCCACAAGGAGTGCTCACAGGCGAATGACGTCACCAACACGCGTGGAAAAACTCACGCATGCGCATGAGGGTTCAAGTATGTCTGACGTAAAAACATATGAATGAAATCCATATAGTTTTTGAAAAAAGGACCTATACTTTATGGACAGACCTCGTATATAGCGCCAACTCACGACAAAGTCGCCCCTAGGCACTTCACACAATTCATAACAACACAAAGTAATTTAAAATCCAAATTAAAATCAAGAAAAGCAAAATAAAAAGATAAAACACAGTAGAATAAAAAGAAATTACAAAGCAAACATAAAAACAAATAAGATTAATGATAAGACAGTTTAAAAAAGTGGGTCTTCAGTCTTGATTTAAAAGTCTCCACCGTGTCAGACTGCCTAATAACTGCAGGTAGATTGTTCCAAAGAGTCGGTCCAGGGTAGGAGAAGGCTCTATACCCCACAGACTTTTTGTTCACCCTCAGAACACACAGAAGTCCTGCGCCCTGCAAACGCAAGGGCCACGCAGGTAAGTAGGGCTTGACCAAGTCCGCCAGGTAGGAAGGTGCCAGTCTGTGAACAGTTTTACAAACCAACAATAAGACTTTAAAATCCAATCTGGTAGAAACCGGTAGCCAATGAAGGGACGCCAGAATGGGTGTAATGTGGTCAAACCTTCTACTTTGAGTCAAAAGTCTGGCAGCAGCATTCTGTACCAATTGAAGTCCCTGAATGCCAGACTGCGGCAGACCAGAAGATAAAGCATTACAATAATGCAGTCTGGAAGAAATAAATGCATGTATCAAAGTCTCAGCATCAGCCATAGACAGGATGGGACGAATCCTCACCACATTTCGCAGATTGAAGAAGGCAGTCCTCGTAATGTCTCTAATGTGGGGGCCAAAAGACAACGCAGGATCGAAAAGTACTCCAAGATGTCACATCTGCACATTTACACATTTAGTCATGTCCCTCGCCTTGCTTCGCATCACGAGGGACATGACTAAATGTGTACGCCAGTGGGCAGGCCTCATTTAAGGGGAGGACAGGTGTAGGTTTAAGTCAGGTTTCACATAACCCAATCATTTCTAAGTGATGATCAATAATTACCTCCACCAAGGAGGTTATGTTTTCGGTCGAGTTTGTTTGTTTGTTTGTCTGTCTGTTTGTCAGCAGGATAACTCAAAAAGTTTTGAACGGATTTTGATGAAATTTTGTGGAGTGGTTGGAAATGACAAGAGGAACAAGTGATTCAATTTTAGTGGTGATCCAGATCACGATCCGGATCCAGGAAGTTTTTAAAGGATTCTTCACCATTGCGGGATAGGGGGAATTTTGACATTCTAGTTTCTAAAAACAAGGCAGAAAGGCTTGAAAAAAAATAGGGTGTAACATAGTCAAATGTTCTATCAAACAAGAAAGTTGATGTTGATCGGATCCGGATTCCGGATCTGGTGATCCAGAATATGCAAAAATATAGGGAAAATAGAAAATGTGTCAGTGTGAGGTGACAAATGAAGCTGTAGATGCACACCTAACACCAAATTGTAGCTGAATCTGTACTGATTCAGTAAGGTCAAATCAAATCAATTTTATTTATATAGCGCCAAATCACAACAAACAGTTGCCCCAAGGCGCTTAAGGTGTCATCAGATTTGATGTAGCTTCAAATGTTATGGAGCTAGATCCAGAAGAAAACCGCCATTACCAAAAATTCGTTTTTATACAATAACCTTTGAACTAATAAAGACATAAAAGTGATTCTAAGTTCTAGTGGTATGTTTTCATGGTCAAGGATGTCAAATATAAAGGAAAGAAAAGTGTATGTATCATAGTTTTGGTTGTAACACTGAATTGTTGAATAGATCACTGTGCCAAGGAGGGAATCTCTTTAGGGTCAGTGACCCTATGGCCTTATTAGTAAATGATGTCAAATATGACACACTGCAAAGAGGAAATCCCTCATGACAAACTATACAGGGCTGGGGAGCACAATGAATTTATTAGATGAAGGACTATCATTTGGCATTATTATATTTTAGTGGCAATTAATATCACTATCCAGATTACTTCACTTAGCAAAAGCAAAGTGATGAGTCAGCAGTATACTCAGCAGTGGTTAAGTTCTGGTTCCGTGCACATCACTGAATAAAGTACACAAGGTGCAAAACCCACTCCCAGGTGTTGATGAATCACGCCTAGGATCCAGAAAACCCAGAGGCTGACATCAGCACCTTACTGTCGCATATATTCTGCTTCAGTGCACTTCACTGAATATATAGAAGGTGCACTTCATTATGTAGCACATTTTAACATCATCCAATGTAGTAATGGGTATTAAGTTTGCAAAGCAGATCCCTCTATGATTTTTATCGACACATCTACAGAAGCAGGCCACAGTCTCAAACTGTTGAATTTCCCTCCTTGGCAGATAAACTGCACTATCACCATAGTGGATTTTCTGCACTAAATTCCCCACTAAGCTAATGGATTCCACAACCACATTTGTCATAAGCCTTGCAGGGTCTCTAATCACCTGCTCCGTGGCCTGCTGTAAATTCCTAATGTTACCCTCTCTGTAGAGCTCTATCTATCTTTGCAGACAAGATGGCGGCGCCTTCCCCAGTAGGGTGGAGGCTGTCCGGCATCAGCAAGCCATGGCGGCCCGAGAATGAAGGCCAGTTATCAATAAAGCTAAAGCCTTGTTTTCTACAAAATTGCACCAGCCACCTATTTAACAATGTCAGCCTGCTAAACACCTCATCAGTACCCCGGGAGGGGAGGGGATCAGACAGAGACTATTAATTGATGCCGACACATCTTTCTGGCAAGGTCACAAGGCTTCTCTATGTTCATTTTTCTGACCTCTGAGTGCGTCATCCTGACACATTGGTGCTGACGTGAAGGGATAGGGATAGGCTCCGGCACCCACCATGACCCTTAATTGGAGTAAGTGGGAATAAACAATGAATGTATTTATTTTTCCACACTTCTTAATGAATATGTCACATCCTCCCACATCCAAAGACATACAACTTAGGTGAATTGAAAACTTTAAATTGTCCGTAGGTGTGTGTGTGTGGATGTGGATATGCTTGTTTGTTTATATGTAGTCCTGCAGCAGACTGGCGTCCTGTTCAGTTTGTACCCCACCTCACGCCCTATGACTGCTGGGATAGGCTCCAGCACCCCACCACGCAATCTTGGATAAGTGGCTGAAGATGTGGGTGTGTGTGTGTGTGTGTGTGTGTGTGTGTGTGTGTGTGTGTGTGTGTGTGTGTGTGTGTGTGTGTGTGTGTGTGTGTGTGTGTGTGTGTGTGTGTGTGTGTGTGTGTGTGTGTGTGTTTCACATTCTGTATTGTATTGACTTAAGGCACCTTGACACTTGCACGCATTTAACCCCCACACTGCATTCGTCACTCCATTACGATCTGCTTTGTTCGGCAGGATGCCACACTGTGCTGCTGGATGCCGCATTATATAAAATAATTATTTCATAGCAGATTAACCCTCTGGGGTCCGAGGGCATTTTTTGGACAGTTCACTCGCCTGGCATAAATGTTTTATTATTGCTGTTAACAGCTCTCCCTGCATCTCACAATCAGGTTTTATGTCTCTTTTTTTCAGGACAACCTGTGCTTTCAAAGTATATATGTTTTTGTTGGGTTTTATAAGTGTAATAAAGGTTTACAATAAAAAATAGGCAAGGAAAAAATAAAGCGAAAAATAATTTTCCACACACATTTAAAACACACAGCAAATTATAATTAACAACTGTTTTGACACTTTATAAAGGTAATTTGAGGTCTTGTGTGAAAGACTGAACAACAAAAAGGTTCAAACAATAAACACAAATGCACCTTTTGAACAATATATACAAAATGGTCTATACGTTTTGTTGTCCATTGATAAGGTAAACAGTACTTTACGCAGAGAAAGCAACAGAGTTATCCAGTAACATTCACATGCAAACTAGTGGAGCAATCCTGATAGTTACACACTCTTTGTTTGAGCACGTGAGATTGTCATCAGAGGCTCTCCGTCTGCTCCTGCTTTCACTGATTGCTGTGCGTAATGGCGCAGGGCACACTGAGTATGTACTAATAGTATGTACTCATTGGAGCACCCAGGGGGCTATTCAAATGGGCCAACTAGTAACATATCACTCCTGAAAACGATCTTTGGCTTTTCACATGAGGTAAATCTGCCCTACGATTGGATTTTGGAAAACCATGTGACGATGAACCAATTCCGACTGGAGACTCACATTGCGCACGTCATCACACAGCTTCTATGAGGAGAACAAAGATGGTCGATGGCTGGCTCGTGATTCTACACACTCCGATGCAGTAGGTGGTGGTATGCACCTCTAAAGCTAGCTTCAATCCACAAATAGACAAAAAGAAAAAAATTATATTTATTTTTTATTTACTTGTTTTTATTTATATTAATTTATTTTCACACCCTGCGATAGGCTCGCATCTTGTCCAGGGTACACGCCACATCACACCGTGTGACTGCTTGGATAGGCTCCAGCACCCCCTCTATGAAGTAAGTGGACACAGAACAAGGATGATTGACTGGATTTTTTTTTTCTTCAACTCTGACTGACAACCTTACCAAGGTTTTGAGGCAAGCCCCTTAAAACTGGGATTCATGACGGGTTTGTTCATTCAGCATCACACAGACCAATGGTAATGGTTACATTAACTCCCAAATAGCTCCTTTGTGAGCATTTTATTTCAAATATGTGTAACATTTGTCTGCAGTTAATTGGCCTATCGGATCATCAGAGAGGCTTGAGCTGCAGTTTACCCATTGAGTGAGGTCGCAGCTTAAGGAAATAAAAAGCCACTTCCTCAAGTGCTGCCTTCACTGGGGACATGAACACATACACACATACAGAGTCACACATGTAAGACTGTTAATGGTATAGATAAAGTGAACAATTCAAAGTTTAGGGAAGGCAAGTAGAACACACAAGTAACAAAAACAAAAGAGGAGCTGGAAAGAGAGAGAGGAATATTGACATAATGAAGGTAGTCAAAGGTAAGTGACCAAAGGCAATACATCGCTTTGTGTCCGGGCCGATTCCAGTCAATCACTGGAGTTGAAGTGAAGTCAACTCCAGGCTACTCAGTCACCCAGGCCCCCATTACAAGCAACACTCCTCAGCCTCCCTGGGCATGAGTCAGGGGCCCTGTGGGGGCAGATACACACACACACACACACCACACACACTAAGCAGACAGCACAGAACACTTGGGGTTGACAGCTGGTAACTGCAGGGCCCAGCAGGTGCTGTGTGTGTGTGTGTGTGTGTGTGTGTGTGTGTGTGTGTGTGTGTGTGTGTGTGTGTGTGTGTGTGTGTGTGTGTGTGTGTGTGTGTGTGTGTGTGTGTGTGTGTGTGTGTGTGTGTGTGTGTGTGTGTGGAGTGATGGGATGGTGCAAAGTTGCATACATCAGCTGGACTCTACAGACAGACAAAGAAAGTGAAGAGACACCTTGAAGGACACATGCAGGTCTCCATGTGAGTGGTTCACTGCTTCCAATGAAAATTTTTGGGATTTTATTATATAACATGAATTGCCGAGGTAAACATAATAATTCTGTTTGGTAAACCGACCTCAGTCCTCAGTAGTTTTTGGGGTGCACTTGAGCTCTAACAGAGTCTCGGTCCTCTTACTGCTCACTGTACACCGGTGTAACCTAGGGGGAAAAACCTTGTTCATTAAATTTCGGCTTTCTCTCAGTATTATTGTTAATATTATTCTTTATAATAATAATTTCAATATTGTTGGTATTATTCTTGATAATAATAATAATGACTGATAATAATTAAACCTTGCGTTGACATCAGTACGTCACACGGTCACGTGACGGTGGCTTATTACCCGGAAGTGCGTTACTGCCGGTAGAAGCGTGAGGGACATGCTTGGAGAAAGTTTGCTGCAGGTATAGGTCTTTGTAATCAGTGTTGTATAGTAACAAAGTAAAAATATTTCACTACTGTACTTAAGTACATTTTGGGAGACTGTACTTTACTTGAGTTTTTTTTAATTCACCTTAACTTCACTTTTACTTCACTACATTTCTGATCTTAATTGCATACTTCTACTCCGATACATTTTGTATTCGCCATGCCGTTACTTGTTACAAAAAAAAAACACACACACACACACAAAGTCGTGTTTTCACCCAGAGACACCACTGATTACTAGTGACTGCAATGAAGTCAGGCCGATTTGTCATGAGGCATGTCCAGTAGGCTTTTTTGCAGTTGCGCACTTGGGGGGTGTTTGTCAGGAAAATGATCATTTTTCTACATTGATTGCTTTGAACCTTGAACCAATCGAAGCAGTGATTCGCAGGTCGAAGCAGTGCTTCGATCTATGATTTGTGGATTTTATTTCGCTTTATCCTAATTTTTTCACCACTAAAACCCTGAAGAGCATATGTCTATGAGTAATCTATATACATAAATGGCTACTTTTGTCTTTCTGTCTGTCCAGAATAGGCTCTAAAACTACAAAAGGTGAACTCCCCAAAGTTACATATTCTGAACCACCATGACATGGGCTACAACCTGGTACTATTTTCAAACAAAAAAATTAATATTAAGACAACAATATTAACAATAATCTGATACATACAGTTGAACCATATGTACCTCAGTGGCAGTTGTACTCCAGCACAAATCTCTCAGCTTTAATAGCTGGCCGCTGGCCCTATGCATATATGCAGGAGCTCAGTAGCCTGCCTACTGCTATAAACAGAGCCCAGACTCCTGGGCTATCTGCTGCTTAAAGGAGCTTTTAATCTCTTTTAATAATATGGTGAAAGATGCGAGGGCTGCTTATTTTTCCACTTTAATTTCTAACAGCCGACGGAATCCAAAAATTTTGTTTGACACAATCAGAGACATTGTTACACCTGCATCTTGGGTGGGCATTTCTGGGTCTGCTTTGGACTGGTTTTTATCTTATCTTTCACACAGGACTTTCGCTGTTGCTACTGGTAAATTTATTTCCTCCTCTGCCATGCTAGCCTGTGGTGTGCCTCAAAGTTCTGTTCTGGGACCTATATTGTTTGCTCTATATTTGCTCCCACTTGGTCATGTCTTGAGCAGTTTTAAAGATGTCTCCTACCACTGTTATGTGGATGACATCCAGCTGTATATTTCATTCACTCCTCAAACGGTCTCTAGGGTATTTGCTCTTCAGAACTGTGTTGAGGTTATTGGTGGCTGGATGGTGGCCAACTATTTGTCTTTAAATATAGCAAAAACTGAGGTCCTTGTTTGTGCCCCTGACGAGTTTGTTCCCACTGTGGTTGGGAATCTTGGTTCTCTGGCCCCTTTTGTTCGCTCAGCAGTGAGGAACTTGGGTGTTACGTTCGATCACTCCATCAATTTTGACGCGTATGTTACCCGCCTGGCACAGTCTTTTTTTTTTCCATTTGCGTAATATTGCCCGGCTGCGCAGCATTGTGTCTCGGGCAGAGTTGGAGATGATCATTCATGCATTTGTGTCGTCACGTCTGGATTACTGTAACTCACTATTTTTTAGCCTTGGCAAGTCCTCTTTGGACCGCTTACTAATGGTTCAGAATGAGGCTGCAAGGCTGCTGACGAGGTCATCAAAGAGGTCACATATAACCCCAATCCTCTCCTCCTTGCACTGGCTCCCCATCCATTTCAGACTCCAATTTAAAATTCTAGTACTGATTTTAGAGCTCTGCATGGTCAAATGCCATCTTATATCACCGAGCTATTACATCCATATGTGACAAGCAGGTCTCTGAGGTCTTCGGACCTGGGCCTATTGATTGTGCCTAGGACAAGACTGACCAGGGGAGACTGTGCTTTCGAGGTGGTGGCACCTAAAATGTGGAATGCACTGCCTTTGGACCTACGTTCCGTGGACTCTGTTGAAACATTTAAAGTGAAGCTAAAGACCCTTTTGTATAGGTTGGCTTTTACCTAGTTTTATGGTTCTATGTTTATGCTGCTTTTAATTTCTTTTTTCTTATGTGAAGCACTTTGTGATTTCTATCTTGAAAGGTGCTACATAAATAAACCTCTCAACAAAAATATAAACGCAACACTTTTGGTTTTGCTCCCATTTTGTATGAGATGAACTCAAAGATCTAAAACTTTTTCCACATACACAATATCACCATTTCCCTCAAATATTGTTCACAAACCAGTCTAAATCTGTGATAGTGAGCACTTATCCTTTGCTGAGATAATCCATCCCACCTCACAGGTGTGCCATATCAAGATGCTGATTAGACACCATGATTAGTGCACAGGTGTGCCTTAGACTGTCCACAATAAAAGGCCACTCTGAAAGGTGCAGTTTTATCACACAGCACAATGCCACAGATGTCGCAAGATTTGAGGGAGCGTGCAATTGGCATGCTGACAGCAGGAATGTCAACCAGAGCTGTTGCTCATGTATTGAATGTTCATTTCTCTACCATAAGCCGTCTCCAAAGGCGTTTCAGAGAATTTGGCAGTACATCCAACCAGCCTCACAACCGCAGACCACGTGTAACCACACCAGCCCAGGACCTCCACATCCAGCATGTTCACCTCCAAGATCGTCTGAGACCAGCCACTCGGACAGCTGCTGAAACAATCGGTTTGCATAACCAAAGAATTTCTGCACAAACTGTCAGAAACCGTCTCAGGGAAGCTCATCTGCATGCTCGTCGTCCTCATCGGGGTCTCGACCTGACTCCAGTTCGTCGTCATAACCAACTTGAGTGGGCAAATTCTCACATTCGCTGGCGTTTGGCACGTTGGAGAGGTGTCCTCTTCACGGATGAATCCCGGTTCACACTGTCCAGGGCAGATGGCAGACAGCGTGTGTGGCGTTGTGTGGGTGAGCGGTTTTCTGATGTCAATGTTGTGGATCGAGTGGCCCATGGTGGCGGCGGGGTTGTGGTATGGGCAGGCGTCTGTTATGGATGAAGAACACAGGTGCATTTTATTGATGGCATTTTGAATGCACAGAGATACCGTGACGAGATCCTGAGGCCCACTGTTGTGCCATACATCCAAGAACATCACCTCATGTTGCAGCAGGATAATGCACGGCCCCATGTTGCAAGGATCTGTACACAATTCTTGGAAGCTGAAAATGTCCCAGTTCTTGCATGGCCGGCATACTCAGCGGACATGTCACCCATTGAGCATGTTTGGGATGCTCTGGACCGGCGTATACGACAGCGTGTACCAGTTCCTGCCAATATCCAGCAACTTCGCACAGCCATTGAAGAGGAGTGGACCAACATTCCACAGGCCACAATTGACAACCTGATCAACTCTATGTGAAGGAGATGTGTTGCACTGCATGAGGCAAATGGTGGTCACACCAGATACTGACTGGTATCCCCCCCAATAAAACAAAACTGCACCTTTCAGAGTGGCCTTTTATTGTGGGCAGTCTAAGGCACACCTGTGCACTAATCATGGTGTCTAATCAGCATCTTGATATGGCACACCTGTGAGGTGGGATGGATTATCTCAGCAAAGGAGAAGTGCTCACTATCACAGATTTAGACTGGTTTGTGAACAATATTTGAGGGAAATGGTGATATTGTGTATGTGGAAAAAGTTTTAGATCTTTGAGTTCATCCCATACAAAATGGGAGCAAAACCAAAAGTGTTGCGTTTATATTTTTGTTGAGTATACTTACTGCTGGCTGCTGGCTAGCACACATAGTGTGGGTGTGCATGCCAGCTTGGTTGCATAACCAAGCAGATTCAAATACCCCCCTTGATATGAATGCATCCTTTCTCTGCACATGCTGCACGTGGGTGCTACAAACCTGTTTGACTCTCCTTGAAAAGATTTGAACAACTCTACAAACTTTAGTGTTTTCAGACCTGTTTATAGCAAAAACAAATGTGAGTATTCTGTCATTTACTGACTAATCATATACTGAACATTTTGATTGTAAGAATATAAAAACACAATTCAATACAAAGTAACTTTCTTCCATGTGTTTTGTTATCCCCATACTCCCCTCTACCAGTATTACACCCATGATATTTGACACCATGTGTGAAGGAGTAGATATGCCATCCTACTTAAAAATAGTCCTTAAATCTGGTTTAATCATTACGGCAATATGCACCCTCAAATTGAGATTTTTCTGTACCTAATGGCCAATACTGCGTTATGTTTATCAACTTCAAAATAAATACAGGGTAAACTCTTCATAATGCTGTCCCCAGGAACAAGGATTTAGACCTGCAGATAAGGTGCCAGCTCAGAGATGTAGATGGGTTTTCCCCATACCAGGCATTGGTGGCTGAGAAGGGGTGGGGGTGGCTGGGGGGGGATCAATCCACATGAATTTTGATAAAACTTATACACAATCACTATGATATAATAATTATCAGAATACAGCCTATTCCTTCTTGCAATGAAGGTTTTCACTCTTAGCAGAGAGCTTTCAACCACAGGCTGTAAATTAAACTTTAAAAGTTTACTGGATAAAATATCAAGCTTTGTCTTTTCTGGCAATTTGTACATGTATTTCTAAACATTTGCACATTTTCTAAAAATAAAGGTGTAGAGTGTACATGATGTGTATCACTTGCCTAGCGTTGATCATAATGTATCAGGCAAACACATGTTTTCTGTATCACAATGGCACTCTGCAGATCATTTGAAAAAGTGATGTAGTTCTAACTGCTGATGGGGCAGCACCCTTTCAATCAGCCAGTAAGTGGGCATAGAGCCTGTGTTCTCCAATGGCGCGTTGTATATAGGCTGCTCATTATGATGTAAATATCATAAATTAAATTTTGTTATTTATCAACTCTTCACAACCTGCTGTCCTATTATAATAGTGCACTAGCTTTGGGGTTGATCTAATAGTTTTTGTATGTTGATGTTTCATGGCTCAAACTGTTTTTAGTGGTCAAACCTCTTTTTTTTACAATTGAAAAGATTGTTTGTTCTCTAAATATACCAATGAATGCATAACTTTAAGAAATATACAAGGCAACATTTACACCATTTAAAGATGGAATGCCTCAAAGTGTGCAAAAAGAAACCACTACTTTTGCTGATAATGTGGCTGGCCTGAATATGGCAGAACCTGCGATCTTCCACAGTTAGTTTGTCAGATGCTCCAGAGTTGGTAACCCCAATCAGCTGTATATCCACTTTCCTGACAGAAGGACAAGGAACATTGTCTACCAAGAGGCTCTTCAGAACTATTGGTCAGTAAAAGCTACATTTAAATATATATTCAACATCTCAAATCCAAAATTAACATTTGCTTAAAAGCCATTTTATTTTTGTAGCATTCTTATAAACTAGATTTGCAATGTATCAACAATTATAAAGGTCATAACATCAATTCTGATTAATGATTATGAGCATACTTGATCTGCAATATAAAGTCTGAAGAACTTCATTATTGTTTCTTGCATGCAGCAAAATTCAGTTTTCTCTCTTGATTTGGGGATTCCACCTATTTTGGGTTTTTAGTTCAAACCTTTGCCTATTCAGACTACATATATACTTATAAGATATCTACAATTATGACAAAATATAAACTTTGGAATATTTTGTAGATTATATCTTAAACAGGTTAACCTGGGCAACGCCGGGTACCCCAGCTAGTATTTAATGTTTTTATGTTAAACCAACCTGTTATGGTCTTCTGAAACAGTTGATAGATGTATTTTATAACTTAAAAACGGGACTGATGCTAACGTGTTAACATGTCTATGGCGTTTTCAATGTTAAAGTTAGCATTAAGCTGTTTGCATCAGCACGTTTGTGTTGATTTATTTTCTGTATATGAGGTCTGTGAGAAAAGAAGCCGACCTTTTTATTTTATGCAAAAAATATATGGATTTGATTCATATGTTTTTACGACAGCCAAGCTTGAACCTTCGTGCGCATGCGTGAGTTTTTCCACGCCTGTCGGTTGCGTCATTCGCCTGTGGGCAGGCTTTGAGTGAGCACTAATCCACCCCTCTCGTCGTTGTTTTATTGCGAGGAAATGGCGGAATGATTTGGCCTTTTTTTCGATCAGAATATTTTCAGAAACTGTTAGAGACAGGCTGCTGGAAGCCACTCAAAAAATTTATCTGGCTTTAGGTGAAAATTTTACGGGCTTCACAGAGAATAAGGAGTGTTACTACAGCTTTAAGGACTGCCCACAATGGCGCACGGCGCGCCGCGCTCCGAGCCGCCATTGAGAGGCAGAAACCACCACATCATTTCTAAACAGATGGCTGTGTGGAGCCGGGACTGTTGTGTGCAATTTCTCTGGTTATCACAAGAGCTGGACATCAGCCATTTTCCGGGAGATTTCACTTTTAACAAGAGATTTTGTCATGGAAAGCCGCGAGGAGACTTTGCACGTCACGACCGATTCGCTGATGGAGCGAGACAAAGGAACACCTCCGTTTCGGAGTGTTAAAGGACAAGTTGGGACATGCCTATCTCAGCTTTCAGTGCTTACCAGTCGCGTGAGTATAAGAGAAATTGTGGAGAGCTGGGCTTGTGGCCTAGATAAACGTTTATTTAAAACAAATCAGTCCATTTTGATTATTAACATTTACTTGTACTTTTACTTTCAATACTTGAGTACATTTAGTTGTACATTACTTGTCATACTTAAGTATAATAAATAGTAGATACTTTAAGACTTTTATTTGAGTAGCATTTCAATCAGTGACTTGAACTTCTACCAAAGTAATTTTTTAATGGGTATCTGTACTTTTACTTAAGTGTGATTTTCCAGTACTTTATACAACACTGTTTGTAATTTACTCAGTTATTTTGCTATTAAAAGTACAAAACTTAACATATGTGATTTTGGATTATAGGAGCTGTCCGCCAGAGCCGTCATTGCCGAAAGGAAGTTTAGAATCATTTAGAAACACGGAATTGGTAAGTGTTGCTATTGTTAGCTTAGCATCCTATTTGTTTCAATGGATTAGCTCAGCCTAGCCACCTCATTCATATATGGTGAGGTTAGCATTGGATTCTAAGCCTGATTTCTCTAAATATTCTCAATGAAACTACTTGATATTAATGGTTATCTATTTATTGTCTACTTTAATTGTGATTTGACTATTCAAAGCATTTTAGCCCAACTTTTAACTAACTGTTAGTGCCAGTAAGTTTATGCACTTTGGTTGTGGTTAGTCCTTTGAATATCTGACACTGTTATTTATCCATAGAGTGAATACTTTTTGATACAACAATTTATATGGAAGTTTATATTGTACAATATTGGATTTTGATACATTGATTATTTATCATACAACAACTTGTATTATTTGTTGAGATTGTTAATGATCATGTGCACATGGGTTTATACTGGTCCTGTTTTATATAGGCCAGGAGCAACAAAAGCCTGAAGCTTGAACTCAGCCCAAATTTCACCTGCTGAACCACACGTGCTCTGCTGTGGTTGGGTAGGATGCTTTGCAGCCGCCCTTTTCCTTAAGTCACTCCGCGACTCACTGCTCTTGGCTCCCACTTCATAAACTGTCACAAATTCCCGAACTCGCACTCAGATATACCTCTGGACACTTTTTCCCATTCGGGCCGTGAACTGTTGTCATGTGGACTGTGACAGAAAGTTACACAGACTCTTGTTGGGGTTTCTCGTGAAACTCCGAAATTGCATTAACAAAAATGTGAATAATTTATATGAATGGCCATTCACAATCAATTCAGTCTATTGTATGTTTTGTCTGTTTGTCATATTCTTTAATACATGGAACCAATTAAATTTAACTACTTGTGTTCTGTCTCACTCTACTTCTTGAATTGAATCTAACTTCTGAAATCTAGCCTAAGAAAAATCTAAATTACCCATAGTTATTGATTAGTACATTTATACTATTGTACTTTATTTAGTGTAACTTCATGGTTACATCAGCTTTAGAACTCAATCATTTCTTTGAGTTGTGGAAACATTTTAGACAAAAGATAACCACTTGTAGCAGGGGTGGTGGCCAAGTGGTTAAGTAGGCTTGTTTTCAGTGCTGAAGGTTCCCATTTCAAAGCCACCAGTCTTCACATAATATGGAGTTGCATCAAAAAGGGCATCCTGTTGTGTGGGCCGCTGAAGAGGAGGTACTGCTGGCCCACTACCACCAGAGGGCGCCCTGCTTGGAGTGCGGGCTCCAAGCACGAGAGGGCGCCAGACCCAGAGGAAGTGACAGCTGTCACTCATTACTCCAGCTGTCACTCATCTACACCACCATATAAGCCGGACTGCAACTCCACCTCCCCGCCGAGAAATCGACTACCAGTACTAAGGTAATTTCTCTGCTGAATTTAAACTGTGACTTACGTCTGATCTGTTTGCAGCCGTTGTCCTGTGGTGCCCTTTCAACTGGGTTGGCGGTCAGTGAGAGAAGCGACGTCTTCGCCTCTCACTCCATCCAGATAAGTGGTTACAGGAGCTGCTAGTGTGTTCCTAGGTTGGAGGTGGAGGTGCTTCCTCCCAACTGTGTTTGGACTGTTAATTACTGAGTGTGCGGACTCACACTCACACATCATCTTTCTGTTTTCTGCCAGCAGTACCAGGGTCGACAGCCGAAGACAGAGGCCACCTGGGGACTCGGGACTTGGCGGCTCCGGTGTTCTTCAGGCCGTTGGTGGTGGAGGCCGTGTGGGACGCGGCTTCTCTCTCGTCGGGCGTCTTCTATCTTCGAGCCTGCCCACACGTCACCTGGTGTTTATTGACTGTGAAAATTAAGACACGTTTCGTTGTGTAATATCACAACATTAAATTGTTACCTTTTGGCTTACTCATTGTCCGTTCATTTGCGCCCCCTGTTGTGGGTCCGTGTTACGACACCTTCCCAACAGGATTTCTCGGCCAATCGTCATGGACTCTGAGGGGCGTCAACTCCAGCTTGAACGGCCAATGGAAGAGCCAGGAGCGCAGGCGTCAGCGGGAGGCGGGTTGAGTGAGCTGCAGCAGATCTTAACCGCCTTCAAGGCCCGGTTAGAATTAGTGACCGAGCAGAGTGTCCTCCTTAATCGGAGGGTGGAGGCTCTCACCGCCAGGGTGGAAGCGCGCGATCAGGGCGCCGCTGCAGCCACTCCTCTGGCTGGTCCTGGGCCCGTATCACACGTTCCACTGGTCGTTCAACGAACCCCCCCACCGTCCCCTGAAGCATACATAAGCCCTCCGGAACCATACGGGGGCTGTGTCGAGACGTGCGCGGACTTCCTCATGCAGTGTTCGCTCGTCTTTTCACAGCGCCCCGTCATGTACGCATCAGACGCTAGCCGGGTGGCTTATGTTATTAATTTGCTTCGAGGAAAGGCACGCGCATGGGCTACGGCGCTTTGGGAGCAGAATTCACGGCTCCTAACGTCTTATACTGGGTTCGTACGGGAAGTCAAACAAGTGTTTGATCATCCCAACAGAGGCGAGACCGCTTCGAACGTGCTGCTGTCGATGAGACAGGGGCGCCGTAGCGCAGCCGAGTATGCAGTCGACTTCCGCATCGCGGCAGCGAGGTCCGGCTGGAATAACGTTGCGCTCCGCGCCGCCTTTGTAAATGGACTGTCCCCGGTCCTTAAGGAGCACCTACTGGCCAAGGCTGAACCGCGGGAATTCGACGGGCTGATCGATTTAGTTATACGTTTAGACAACCGTTTGAATGAGCATCGTCGGGAGCAGGCCGGGGGGCGTGACCGGGCACGAGCCGTCCCTCCCCCTTCCGGTTCCGACAAGGTGACGTCGTCCCCACGCTTCACTGCCAGAGAGCTCCGTGTGGCTACGGCTCCCCCTGCTGAGGAGGCTAGGGACACGAGCAGGGCCAAATTAAGATCAAAAATCAGACAAAGGAGGCTGGCCCGCGGGGAGTGTTTTGTCTGCGGCTCTTGCGAGCACATGCAGAAGGACTGCCCTAAAACGGTCAATCTACAACGCCCGTCCTTAGAAACTGGGCTAAGGGTGGGTCATAACACGCACGCGGGAAAACCCCGCAAATCAGCACGAATCCCAGTAACAATCCTTTGTGGGGATTTAACCCTTCATGCCCCAGCACTGATAGACACAGGGTCTGAAGGGAATCTGCTGGACAGCAGATGGGTAAAGGAAGTAGGGCTCCCTCTGGTGGCTCTGCCGGCACCATTGCAGGTGCGAGCACTAGATGGCACCCTGCTTCCATTAATCACACATCAGACACAACCAGTGACTTTGGTTGTGTCTGGGAATCACAGGGAGGAGATAGTGTTCCATGTAACACCTTCTACCTCCCGAGTGATTTTGGGCTTTCCATGGATGGTGAAGCACAATCCCCGGATTGATTGGCCGTCTGGGGTTGTGACGCAGTGGAGCGAAACCTGCCACCGGGAGTGCTTAGGATCCTCGGTTCCTCCCGGCACCACGGCTAATGAGGAGGTCAAAGTTCCCCCCAATCTATCGGCGGTGCCAAGGGAGTACCACGATCTTGCTGACATTTTCAGCAAAGATCTGGCACTCACTCTTCCCCCGCACCGACCGTATGATTGTGCCATCGATTTGGTCCCGGGCGCTGAGTACCCGTCCAGTAGGTTGTACAACCTCTCACGTCCGGAACGCGAATCAATGGAGACCTACATCCGGGACTCCTTAGCTGCCGGGCTGATCCGGAACTCCACCTCCCCGATGGGTGCTGGTTTCTTTTTTGTGGGCAAGAAAGACGGCGGACTCCGTCCATGCATTGATTACAGAGGGCTGAACGAGATCACGGTTCGCAACTGATACCCGTTACCTCTGTTGGATTCAGTGTTCACGCCCCTGCATGGAGCCCGAATTTTCACAAAATTGGATCTTAGAAACGCGTACCACCTGGTTCGGGTCCGGAAGGGAGACGAATGGAAGACGGCATTCAACACCCCGTTAGGTCATTTTGAGTACCTGGTCATGCCGTTCGGCCTCACTAACGCCCCCGCGACGTTCCAAGCTTTGGTAAATGACGTCTTGCGGGACTTCCTGCATCGGTTCGTCTTCGTATATCTGGACGATATACTCATCTTTTCCCCGGACCCTGAGACCCATGTCCAGCATGTACGTCAGGTCCTACTGCGGTTGTTGGAGAACCGGCTGTTTGTGAAGGGCGAGAAGTGCGAGTTCCACCGCACTTCTTTGTCCTTCCTGGGGTTCATCATCTCCTCCAACTCCGTCGCCCCTGATCCGGCTAAGGTTGCGGCGGTGAGAGATTGGCCCCAACCGATAAGCCGCAGGAAACTACAGCAGTTCCTAGGTTTTGCAAATTTCTACAGGAGGTTTATTAAAGGTTACAGTCAGGTAGTTAGCCCCCTGACTGCCCTGACCTCCACCAAGGTCCCCTTCGCCTGGTCGGATCGGTGCGAAGCCGCGTTCCAGGAGTTGAAACGTCGGTTCTCGACTGCACCAGTTCTGGTGCAGCCTGATCCTGATCGCCAGTACATAGTAGAAGTGGACGCCTCTGACTCAGGGATAGGAGCCGTGCTGTCCCAGAGCGTGGAGGCTGATAAAGTCCTCCATCCTTGTGCCTTTTATTCCCGCAGGTTGACCCCAGCTGAACGGAACTATGACGTCGGCAATCGGGAACTTCTTGCGGTGAAGGAGGCTCTTGAAGAGTGGAGACACCTGCTGGAGGGGGCATCGTTGCCCTTCACGGTTTTCACGGACCATCGGAACCTGGAGTACATCCGGACCGCCAAGCGGCTGAACCCCAGGCAAGCCCGCTGGTCTCTGTTCTTCGGGCGCTTTGACTTCCAGATCACGTATCGCCCCGGGACCAAGAACCAAAAACCAGATGCATTGTCCCGGGTGCACGAAGAAGAAGCCAAAGCGGGGCTGTCGAACCCCACCGAGACCATCATCCCCGAGTCCACTGTTGTGGCCACCCTCACCTGGGACGTGGAGAAGACCGTCCGGGAGGCCCTGACAAGGAGCCCGGACCCGGGAACTGGCCCCAAGAACAGACTGTACGTCCCACCAGAGGCAAGAGCTGCCGTATTGGACTTCTGTCACGGGTCCAAGCTCTCCTGTCATCCCGGAGTGCGTAGGACCGTGGCAGTGGTCCAGCAGCGCTTCTGGTGGGCGTCCCTGGAAACCGACGTCCGGGACTACGTCCAGGCCTGTACCATCTGCGCCAGGGGCAAGGCAGACCATCGGAGGACGACGGGACTCCTCCAACCCCTGCCAGTGCCTCATCGCCCCTGGTCTCACATCGGCCTGGACTTCATCACGGGCCTCCCGCCGTCCCAGGGCAACACCGTTATTCTCACGATAGTGGACCGGTTCTCCAAGGCGGCCCACTTCGTGGCCCTCCCGAAGCTCCCGACAGCCCAGGAGACGGCAGACCTCCTGGTCCACCACGTCATGCGGCTGCATGGGATACCATCGGACATCGTATCAGATCGTGGTCCCCAGTTCTCTTCGCAGGTGTGGAAGAGTTTCTGTAAGGAGCTGGGGGCCACCGTGAGTCTCTCGTCCGGGTACCACCCCCAGACCAACGGCCAGGCAGAGCGGGCTAACCAGGAGTTGGAACAGGCCCTTCGCTGCGTCACCTCCGCGCACCCGGCGGCCTGGAGTCACCATCTGGCCTGGATCGAGTATGCCCATAACAGCCAAGTCTCGTCTGCTACCGGCCTCTCCCCTTTTGAGGCATGTTTGGGGTTCCAGCCCCCATTGTTCCCGCTGGTGGAGGGAGAGGTCGGTGTGCCCTCGGTCCAGGCCCACCTCAGGAGGTGCCGCCGGGTGTGGCGGACCGCCCGCTCTGCCCTGTTAAAGGCCCGGACGAGGGCCAAGACCCATGCGGACCGCCGACGTTCCCCGGCCCCCACGTACCAGCCCGGGCAGGAGGTGTGGCTGTCGACAAAGGACATCCCCCTCTGTGTGGACTCACCCAAATTAAAGGACAGGTACATCGGACCATTCCCCATCCTCAAGATCATCAACCCGGTCGCAGTGAAGCTCCGACTCCCAGCTTCACTGCGGATCCACCCTGTCTTCCACGTGTCCCGTATTAAGCCACACCACTCCTCGCCCCTCTGTGCACCTGGACCTCCGCCGCCTCCTGCCCGGCTCATCGACGGGGAGCCTGCTTGGACGGTCCGCAGGCTCCTGGACGTCCGTCGTAAGGGCCGGGGGTTCCAATATCTGGTGGACTGGGAGGGGTATGGACCTGAAGAACGCTCCTGGGTGAAGAGGAGCTTCATCCTGGACCCGGCCCTCCTGGCCGATTTCTACAGACGACACCCGGACAAGCCTGGTCGGGCGCCAGGAGGCGCCCGTTGAGGGGGGGTCCTGTTGTGTGGGCCGCTGAAGAGGAGGTACTGCTGGCCCACTACCACCAGAGGGTGCCCTGCTTGGAGTGCGGGCTCCAAGCACGAGAGGGCGCCAGACCCAGAGGAAGTGACAGCTGTCACTCATTACTCTAGCTGTCACTCATCTACACCACCATATAAGCCGGACTGCAACTCCACCTCCCCGCCGAGAAATCGACTACCAGTACTAAGGTAATTTCTCTGCTGAATTTAAACTGTGACTTACGTCTGATCTGTTTGCAGCCGTTGTCCTGTGGTGCCCTTTCAACTGGGTTGGCGGTCAGTGAGAGAAGCGACGTCTTCGCCTCTCACTCCATCCAGATAAGTGGTTACAGGAGCTGCTAGTGTGTTCCTAGGTTGGAGGTGGAGGTGCTTCCTCCCAACTGTGTTTGGACTGTTAATTACTGAGTGTGCGGACTCACACTCACACATCATCTTTCTGTTTTCTGCCAGCAGTACCAGGGTCGACAGCCGAAGACAGAGGCCACCTGGGGACTCGGGACTTGGCGGCTCCGGTGTTCTTCAGGCCGTTGGTGGTGGAGGCCGTGTGGGACGCGGCTTCTCTCTCGTCGGGCGTCTTCTATCTTCGAGCCTGCCCACACGTCACCTGGTGTTTATTGACTGTGAAAATTAAGACACGTTTCGTTGTGTAATATCACAACATTAAATTGTTACCTTTTGGCTTACTCATTGTCCGTTCATTTGCGCCCCCTGTTGTGGGTCCGTGTTACGACACCTTCCCAACACATCCAGCATAAAACGTTCTGCTGCCGTGACCCTGAGATATATATATATATATATATATATATATATATATATATATATATATATATATATATATATATATATATAGGTCCTTTTTATTTTTTTCAAAAACTATATGGATTTCATTCATATGTTTTTACGTCAGACATGCTTGAACCCTTTTGCGCATGCGTGAGTTTTTCCACGCCTGTCGGTGACGTCATTCGCCTGTGAGCACTCCTTGTGGGAGGAGTCGTCCAGCCCCTCGTCGGAATTCCTTTGTCTGAGATGTTGCTGAGAGACTGGCGCTTTGTTGGATCAAAATTTTTTCTAAACCTGTGACACACATTGAAGTGGACACGGTTCGAAAAATTAAGCTGGTTTTCGGTGAAAATTTTAATGGCTGATGAGAGATTTTGAGGTGATACTGTCACTTTAAGGACTTCCCACGGAGCGAGACGTCGTGCAGCGCTCTCAGGCGCCGTCGTCAGCCTGTTTCAAGCTGAAAACCTCCACATTTCAGGCTCTATTGATCCAGGACGTCGTGAGAGAACAGAGAAGCTTCAGAAGAAGTCGGTATCAGCATTTTATCCGGATATTCCACTGTTAAAGGAGATTTTTTTAATGAAAGACGTGCAGACGGCAGATTTGTTTCCCATTTTTCTTGAGATTTCAGTGGATTTATTGGGCATCTTGGCCAAAGGTGACCTCACCCTGGCCCGTGCAGTGAAATGCTGAAGCGGCCACCGTACACCACATCCAGGAATATTCCTCTCCAGCGTGCGCTGTCTGCAAAATAAACTGGACAAACTCTAGCTATTGGTAGGGAAAAGCAGAGATTTCACTACATCTACAGGTTTTTGCTTCAGAGATGCTTCAGAGATGTGGTTCTGTGGCTCGATACTGGCTACAGCCCGCAGGCTTCCAATTTTCCAGAACGGGCTGAGACGCTGGTATAATGACATGACAGTGATCCAACAGCATTGCTCTCCTGATCTGGAAACCTTTTTTATTTGCTGCAAACCATTGTACTTGCCCCATGAGTTCACCTCATTCATTCTGTTTGGTGTTTGCATTCCACCACAGGCCAACATCCCCAGTGCTGCTCTGGACCACTCTGATTATGCCATGGTCCACCTGATTCCTACCTACAGGCAGAAACTAAAGATCTGCAAACCTGTAGTGAGGACATCTAAACAGTGGAGCAGTGAGGCTGTGGAGGATCTTCAGGCATGTTTGGAAACAGACTGGAATGTGTTCAAGACTGCCAGCAACAGTCGGGATGAGTATACAGAGGCTGTGACCTCATACATCAGCTTCTGTGAGGACTGCTGCATACCATCATGCACAATGGTGAGGTATATCAATGATAAACCCTTGGTTAGTCCTAAACTCAGACAGATGAGGCTTTCAGGAGTGGGGACAAGGTCACGTTTAAAGAGTCAAAGTACAAGTTTGGGAAGGCTATTAAGGAAGCTAAATGGCTGTACACTGAGAAACGTCAACATCAGTTCTCAGCCAGTGACTCTACTTCTGTCTGGAAGGGACTCAGACAGATCACGGGGTATGGACAAAACCCCCTTAGGACAAAACCCCCCTGTCAAAAGCTCCCTAGGACAAACCCCCCCTAGTAAAAGTTTATTCTAGGACAAACCCCCCCTGGTTCATATGAAGTTTTACTCAGCAGTTTTGGCATGTGTGTTCCTCATAATAGAGGTGAAACATGTTGAAGGGGGTTCTTAATTGTCAAATGCCAAACAGTTATAGGGAGTGGGTGTGAAACTACTCACCAAAGAGATGTGTCAGGTGCAATAACAGTTATATGGAGTAGGCATGAAACTACTCAGCAAGATGGATATCTACCTCCAGTGTGCATGAGGAGGATCCCACCTCTATTTCCTCCTCATCTTTGGAATGTGCATCAAGTCACATAACAAGGGGATCAAGATGTACAGATTTCCTTAAGATCCCAACAGACAAAAAATTTGGGAAAATAAAGTCAGACATGTGGGATGGAAGCCAACTTCATCTTCAAAGCTTTGCAAGGTAGGTACATTTAACTGATAAAAGAGAGGGGGAAGAGAGCAGGCTAGAGCAACACAACGTATGTTCAAATTCTCTCCAAGCATCATGAGAGAACCCAAATTGTTATTGCTGCTATCATGGATAATTACATGTATTCACAATCATCAATCTTTTCACATACAACTGTGTTCTCTCTGTATGATTGCAGTTTTCATATCTGTAGGTAGGTTCAAAGACAAACATTACCATTTGCTACAACTCGATTTCACGACAAAGCATAGTTTAACCAGTTATAACTAAAAGTGTGGCAAGCGTAGAATTTGAGGCAGTAACCAAGGAGCTAATTGTTCTTCCCTGAAAGACAGATTAATATAGTAACTAATGACACATTTAACATATATGGGCATATTTATTCAAATTCAAAGTAAATCATGGATGTTTTCTATAAAAGCTATATTGTAGGCTGCAGTCTGTTGATGTCAATTTCAGTTGCAATTTCAGGGGCACTTCTAAAATATTAAAAAATAATAGAATAATAAAAAATGGCTGTTTGTGCAAAATTTTGTGTTGGTTTTTTTTTGGGGGGGGGGCACTCAGAGGGTTTTCACCTGGACATTAATTCAGTGTACAACCGCTACTGTCCATGCAGCAAAGAAGGTGATCGACTACAGTCTGACATCCCTACAGAACCTGTATGCCTCCAGGACCCTGAGGCGAGCAAGGAAGATTGTGACAAACTTTTTGTCATTCTCTCCTCTGGCAGGAGGCTGAGGTCCATCAGGTCCAAAACCTCAAGACACAAAAACAGCTTCTTTCCATCTGCAGCTGGACTCATAAACAATGCCAGAGATCCCCATTTACTTTGCCTCCCTCCTCCACTACTATAAACCACAGATTCGTCATCCCTGCACTGATAGAGACTAATATACACTAATAGAGAAAATATCAACAACAATAGATAATAAGGATTATTTTGTAAGTATTTTTATTGACCTGAAAAAGGCTTTTGATGTTATAGACCACTCAAGATTGCTCCACAAGTTACAACAATATGGAATAAGAGGTGTTGCACATCAGTGGGTAAAAAGCTACTTAGAAAATAGAAAACAGTTTGTTCAGATAAATAATACCAAATCAGAATTGTGTAACATTATTTATGGAGTACCACAAGGATCGGTACTTGGACCCAAACTGTTTATTTTGTATATCAATGATTTTGTGAATGTATCCTATGTGCTTGGCAGCATTTTATTTGCTGATGATACAACGCTGTTTTACTCTGGATCAGATATACAGGAAGTAGCACAAGTGATAAATACAGAGTTGGAAAAAGTTAAACATTGGTTTGATATAAACAGATTGTCACTAAATATTAATAAGACAAATTTCATATTGTTTAATGATAGAGCGAAAGAAAATAATGTGTCATTACAAATAGATGGAATGGATATACAAAGGGTAAAAGAAATGAAATTTTTAGGAGTCATGATTGATGAAGATCTTACATGGAAGTCACACATAAATTACATAAAAGGAAAAATAGCGAAAGCCATTGCTGTTTTGCATAAAGTAAAATATTCATTAAATAGTTATGGTTTATTAACATTGTACAATTCATTGATTGTCCCATATTTAACTTACTGTGTAGAAATCTGGGGATCAACATATACAACCTATATACAACCTTTATTTATTTTGCAGAAAAGAGCTTTAAAAGTGATTAGTAACAGTGGTTTTAGAGATTCATCTAATCCATTGTTTATTAAGTATAGGGTACTTAAATTTCATGATTTAGTTGATTTGAAAATATTACAAACGATGTACCAAGTTAATAAAAATACTTTACCAACAAACATTCAAAATATGTTTGAAAAAAGAGTAAGTAGTTATAAATTGAAAGGAATAGAAGTCTTTAAAAAACCAAGATTTAGAACCAAAGTAAAGGAAAGGAGTATTGCAGTAAATGGTGTCAAATTATGGAACAATCTTAATAAAGAAATTAAAGAATTAAGGTCGCTTAAATTATTTAAAAAACATATTAAATTAGATGTATTAAGTAAGTATGAAACTATGAAGTAAGTCAGTGGGCTGCAAGAAAGTAAAAAAAAAAAAAAAAAGTAAACTGTTAATAATGTTTGGAGTGTCTTAAGTTTAAATGTAACCTGTCAGTGATGTAATCTATTAATTAATGGTCATAATTATGAAATGGGTCAGTGGTATGTGACAAGTTAAAGAAATGCAATCTGTTAAATAATGTTGACTATGATGCTGTATATTGAAAGATTGTATTGTTAAAAGGGGCAGAAATCATAAGACTTGTTCTTCTTTCTGCTCCTTTTCATTCTGGTATTGTGGTGCTTTTGTTTTTTGCTTTTCTGTTTTTCTTTTAAATGAATGAAATAAATATTAAAGAAAGAAAGAAAGAAAAAAAGGTACACTGAAAAAAAAAATGATACTTTAGATCAACGTAAAAAATTGGCATAATTTGTTAACAGCTAATTTTTTTAGTTTTTCACAATGTATATTAATTATTTGGTAAAGTGATTCCAGCAGATTTAAACTGGAAACCACAATTTTCCATTAGACCAATGCAAATAAGTACTTTGAATGAAGTGCACTGATGCTTCACTTTTTTTTCAGTGTACTGTACATTTGTACTATCCCATTCCATTAATACCCGAGGCCAACATATGGCCATCGGTGTTGCAAAGACCTGGTGTCTGTCCGTCTGTCTGTGTACAGCATAAGTCCAGTTTTATTACTGCCACAGTCTTCAAATTCACAGGGCACATTCTTGGGGCACAGACCTTGGACAAGTTTGAAGATGGCTAACCTTGACATATGTTAAACCTTATAAGGTCTTTGGGTCTGTGGGACCCGTTTTCAGTTTTTAGCTTAAGAAAAATGATACAAAAAAAGATTCATTGGCCTCGGCTCACTTTCTGTGAGAAACATAAATCACAAAACATTTTCAATGACCCCCCCATATACTCCCTTCACATTTAGATTACATAAAGGGTGTTTGGGTCCACTAGACCCGGGGCTAGTGAAAGTGTGGAAATCATAGACCCTAAGCACCCTTATTTTCCCTTTCTGCTCTTTGGGCCTGTGTGTGTGTGAGTGAGAGAGTAAGTGAAAAAGAGAGAGAGAGTAAGGGCCAGGTCACATGGCACATGACGATAGCTGGATAAAGGATAAAAAAATCAAATCACAAATCATTGAAAAAAGGTGAACGAAAGATCCTGCACCTTTTCCATCACCAAAAAGCCTGTCAATCAAGAGCAAAAAAAGTAATGAAACAAAACCCAAACTAACGAAAGAAAAATTAAGTGAACGTTGACCTTGATGCTTTGAAACAAAATCAAAACTAAACATTAACAATGATGTGACCAACAGCAGGTATAAAACTGAGCACAGCCAGCCTTGTCCTCATTCCTGCAGTATTTTCAGGTGCGGCATTTTGTTTGCCTTGACTTGGGAGGTTGAACAAAGGTGGACAAATGTCAAACAAAACGCTAACATTACGAAAACTACGCAAACAATAAGAAACCGTCAAGAATGAAAGTAAAACAAAATACAGATGAACTGAGGTTGTCTTCAGTATTTACTCAAAATTTTTCAGCAGTTTAAAAATACTGTGAAGTTCCAGTTGCAGGAACTAAGCTGAATGCAGTTTTAATGATGCCTCCAAAAGTCATCAAAAGTCCAGATTTTTTGTTTTGTTTGGGCTTTGTTGTCCTTCTTTGGTGCTGTGTGACCAGGGCTTAAAGCAGGTGAATGGGCCTTTGGTCTTAGCACCCACTGTTCCCACACAATGTTGCTACCTTGTGCGGAAACTGCACCCACATTCCCACACATTTCATCCTCAGTCTTGAGGGAACCATTCTAACACTATTAACAACTCTGTCAGCACGGTTCCATACCACAACTGATCAAGATGGCAAAGCGATTCTCTGTTCAGGCTGCCTTACAGTTGATATTGGAAGAGACAGAGGGTTTTGATAGTGATGCAGGGAAAGAAGTATTCATAAATGTAATTTATGAATAGCCCTAGTAAGCTAGCGTTTGGAAGTTTTGGGAACAGTAGCAGTGTAATTTGTTTTTATTCAAGAACTACTCTGCCCTTCATGCAATATGGCCATAAAAAAATCACCAAAAAAACATGGAGGAATTAAAGGAGTCCATCAACTTGTCTGCGGAAATGGCTTTTTTGTTAAAGCAGAACCATATCATTACAGCATTGCTGGAAGAAATCAAGCAGTTGAAGCGTCAAAATACTGAATATGAACAGAAAATTTCATGTCTGGAAAATCGGGTGTCCGATTTGGAACAGTATTCTATAATGAACGATGTCATCATTATTGGATTAAAAATCAAACCTAGGTCTTTCTCACAAGCGGTAACGGGAGTTACTACTGAGGGCAGCGGTCATGAGAATACTACGGAGGAACAGGTGACTGCATTCCTCCGTAGTAAACATATTGTCATCAACAAAGATAACATTGAAGCTTATCACAACTTGCCATCCCGGGACAAGACATCTGTTCCAGTAATCATCGTCCATTTTGCAAATAGAAGGCAGAAAGTTGAACTTCTCAAACAGGGAAGGAAGCTGAAAGGTACTAATGTTTACAGCAATGAACATCTTAGTAAAAAAAAGTAGCCATTGCCAGGAAAGCAAGGCTGCTTAAAAAACAGGGTAAAATAAATTCAGTCTGGGTCACAAATTGTAAGGTTTTTATCAAACTGAAGGATGCTCCCGAAAATGCTAGAGGTCTGTGTGTTAGGAACATGAGCCAGTTAGATCGCTTTGATTAAGAATGCTTCAGTATTTGTTAAAGGCCTAATTCTGAGAGATTCTACATCATGTCTTGGTTTACAATGCGAAGTTAGTTTTGCTACATTGCTTTTTTCAGCTTGAGGACTATGTTTCGATTATTATGACAACAGACTTATCAGAACTTACCCCTCCACAGGAGTAAGAGGAGTACATTCTATACCTAATTTTATGGCATGATCTCATGGACATTAGCGTGGTGATGTCACTTCCTGGCCGTTAAAATGTAAATATTGTTTTTGATTGATTGATAGATAGAGGGGCTTTAGTGAACATATGTATGTATGTAAGCAAGGTTGGGTAGGATTACTTTGAAAGGATACATGTGGATTACATGTATGTATGTACATACATTTGGATTATTTGTAATCTGATTACTTTTGGATTACATTTCATAGTAATCCTACCCAACCTTGTACATAAGACAATAAGATCTTAATAATTAAACAGCTGCAAATTAAAAAGAACACATTGCTCATATGGCCGAGGATATTTTAGCATTGTGTTATATTGTTTTATTTATTTAACAATGAATATAGTTTTGCCTATTTTACTCTTTTTACTTCTTATAGAAGTGTTTTTTTTCTTTTCCTATTGTTTGCACCAATGACACCAGACCAAATTCCTTGTATGTGCGAACTTACTTGGCAATAAATTTGATTCTGATTTAACAAAAAAAATGAAATGTATTGATTTTTTTGTTATTGTTGTTGTTCAGATTCTTTTATCCTTTTTTACTTGTGGGGTTGACATGTGTGATCGGTTTTCTCCATAAAATCTGCCTTTGTCCATCCATTCAGTCTCCACTGTGCTTTCATTCTCATCACTCTGATGTGTATGTTGCATTTATGACAATTTTGGTTTAATGGCTTCTCTTTGGTTGGGCTATACTAGGTGACTATACCACATTTCTTTCTGATGCCTCCAACTCTATTGATTCTTTAGTTTTAGGACAAAACTTTGTGAATTCCAGGCTGTTAATCTGAGCCTCTTTCGTCAATAAATTGAAGTCTGTATGGTCTCAAGATTCTTCTGTCTTTGTATAATAGAGTGTACAGTTGCTTGTGGTCTCATGACTCTTTTCTATATGGCTCTGAATTTGTGTTGATCTCTTGGAAGCGTTGGCTTAATTGTTTAGATTCCACCCACTGCTTTTTATGAACAAGAATGCACTGTGTAGAACCATTCATACAAATGTTCACCAGTTACCCCTGATTATGGCAGTTAGGTGATTCTGAAATTTTTTGTTTGTTTAGTAAGTGAAAAAATTTGGGAAATATTTTGGAATTACCAGTGCTGTTTATGGAAGCAAGATATATTTATTTCAGGGTTTTGTCAGTTATTTTTTTCAGAACTTTGTCAAGAATTAAAGTAGACATTGTAACTCACTTAAGACATATTTGCTATGGCAAAAAGAAGCCACAACACTTCCAAATTAAGACAACACTAACAAAAGTGACATTGTGTATCCTCCTTTTGACCCATCAAGACATGGAGTCCACTAGACCTCTGAAGGTGTGCTGTGGTATCTGGCATCAAGATGTTAGCAGCAGATACTTTCAATCCTATGACAACACATATGCGGTAAAATCACACAACACGCAATAACACAGACAGGATGGATTTTACTGACTTCTGCTGATGAAGGCACTGCAAATGAATGAATGAATGAATGAATTTATTTGGCACACACAGGTCCAGAACAAGAAAAACTTACAATGAAAGAGAAAAATAGTCCAGCAATGCACCCATGTGCCCGAAAGGGTGTAAGCAGAAACAAAAGCTTGTAAACGCCTACCCCTTTAACCAAAATAAAAAATTATACATATGTGTATAAAATTATACATATACCCACCATAACAACCACAAAGTATACATTGATCCACGAATCTGAATTTCAAAAAATACACAAACATGCAAGCAGCAGTGCACAACAGAATCAGAACACAATCAATCACAACACAACAGAATCAGTAAAGCTAGTTTAACATGTCATAGCAAGTAAATACTTTTTATAGAGCCTTTTAAAACCAGTCAAACCACCGAGTGACTTTATATTATCTGGGCAACCATTTCAAATATTTACACCATTGACGGAAACAGAATGACTTTTTACAGTAGTTCGAATCTTTGGTTTCTGAAATAATAATGTTCCTCGGAAATTGTAAATGAAGTCCTTCATTTCAAACAGGTCCTGGACATGTTGTGGCAGAAGTATATTTTTCACTTTGAACATAATTTGTAGTATAATGTAATCAATCAAGTCCCAAAATTTCAAAATATGCAAACGGACAAACAAAGCATTTGTTGGCTCACGATAAGGTTTCTTACTAATAATTCTTACAGCTTTCTTTTGAAGTAAAAAAAAAATGGGATTTGCATTAGATTTGTAGGTGGTTCCCCAAACTTCAATATGTACATGTACAGAATTAATGAGTGATATAAAGAAACTGAGTATTGGGGGAGGAAGTCTTGTGCTTTATACAAAATGGTAATGATCTTTGGCATTTTAAATTTAACATAATTTATATGTGTTTTCAAACTTAAGTTATCATCAATAAGGTGTTCAATTTCAACATCACGTATTCATAAATTTCTACATGCGTTCCTGGACTTATTACCAAATATGATGCACTTTGTTTTACCAAGTGAAGCGACAATTTGTTATAATCAAACCATTCCTGAAACTTCTGTAGTTCCCTCTCCATCGTGTTCCCACTACAAAACACAGTCATGTCATCAGCAAATAAAATACAACTCACAGACTTGGAAAGCAAGCATATGTCATTAATATATAAAAGAAAGAGCAAAGACCCAAGGACTGAGCCCTGGGGCACCTGACAAGTGTACCTCAAAAGTTTTGAATTAAAAAAATAAAGTAATAAAATGTGAAATAGAGCTAGTTTAAGAGTAAAATCGTCAATTACGTACATAAATAAACTTAAATATTGCAAATATTACAACAAAACCTGCCCAATACTCATAAACCAGCCCCCATGAGATACAAGAAAAAAATAGGGATGATAAATCATACACTTGTCCTATCAATTTTACTGCTTTGGAAACTGTGGCAATAAAATCAGGATGATACAAATCTTAAAACAGTGCAAAAAAAAAAAAGACATTGAAAATACCAGGTTTTGTATCACCCCACTTTTCATCCCATCAGGAGCCCCTATTTCTCAACCCCACCAATGACACCCCCCCATTTTGTGTTACCCTGGTGACAAGTGCAGGATCCTGATACAGGATCCAGATCATTTCATTCAACCAAGATGTCTGATAAAGGTGAGAGGGTTTTAGCCACCCGAGCAGGGAGAATTCTACAACTTGAATTGTGAGACACAATTTCAATTTCAAATTTATATAGTGCCAAATCACAACAAAGTTTCTCAAGGCACTTACACATGTAAGGTCTAACCTTACCAACCCAAGAGACACCAAGAAGTTAGTGAAGAGGACAGTCATGACTTAGAGACACATAAGAACAAGAACACCACTAGGAAAATGGAGAGTGATGTGAACTTGTTCACTGAATGGCTGAGTGGAACCAAGAAGAAGAGAGGGCTCCTTGTTCTTTCTCCGGTCGTACTTGAGAAATGGAGTTGACGATAAGTATATGGTTCTTCTTTATTTTTGTTGTAATATGTGATAAATATCTTATTACATGTCTGTGTATGTATCACGCCCTGTATCATGCCCCCGACAACAAGCCTCTTCTCTTTGGATGCAAAAACCTGCTGTGAATTAATGCAGGTGTTTTGTTGTTGTTGCTGCTGTTGTTGTTTTGCACTTTTGCTAGTGCTGTGTTCATTTGGAAGGAAATTACAGCTTGTAAAACTTGGTCCGATAAGCAAAATTATACTTGCTAAATATTTGAAAATCCATTGGGGGTGGGGGGTTGTAGTCATATAGCACAGAAATTTCAAACATTTTAAAAGAAATTTCAATTTTTATTTTTTTATTTATTTATTTTTTGCCAGCTTGCACTCGGCCGAAACGGACGCACTTTTCTCTTCTCCCTCCCTCCTTATCTTTCCTGCTTCTGTGGCGTGTTGTCTGTGAGGCTGCAGCTTTGCTCTTCTGGAACAACAAAAATGGATCTGTTAAAGTGGTCTCTGAACGCAATTGACACTATTTTTTCTACAAGACATTCGAGGGCGGAGGACCCGACCTGTCCTGCCGGGACGCATGTGATGGGTTACGTGATGGACTCGTGGAGGAGATGGCAGGTCAGGCCTTTACATGCTTTCTGTGGAGGACGTCGAAGATGTGTACATATTCGGCTTGGTGGTGACCGGCTTTCTGATGTGTGGAGCGGGCACTATGCTGGTTTACTGGAAAATCAAGAAAGTGGAAGCAGCTTTGATTGGTCCTTCCAGACTGCTCTACATGATTGATTTGATTGGGAAGGCAGTGGCTGCGCAGTCGGCCGGGGTTAACCGCGCGTTGGAAAATATCTCAAATAGAATTGCAGCCCTGGAAACCCGCTCTGACCGTCTGTGAAGATCACATTCTACATTCAGATGCATTGAGAGCCACTCTGTTCTCAGAACTGTGGAATCTTTCAGGCGTCTGCTAATCTGGCTATTCATTTGGCTTCCCCACATACAGCTGCACTTCAAGGTCGCTGTGATAAAACCTCCTCAGAAGATCAACACTTAAGCCTCGCTCCCTGGTCGTCCCCCCTCCCCTCAGCTTCTCCAGCTCTGACGTTGACTGTGTGGACTGCTCAGGGCTGCCCCTCCCCCCTCCAGGATTGTCGGACAAGGACGTTGATGGCACCAAACAGGCTGCCTCCGGAGTGTTCTGATAAACTGGACCTTTTCAAATCTCGGTTGTCGTCCTGTGTCCTTGTTTTTGTCTGTGTGATTATTGTTTTTCTGTGCTGATGGGGATTTTTTTCCTCATTGCCGCTGTGTAATGCAGCGGCTATGAGGGGTTTTTTTTTCTCCTTTTCCCTCGTGTTTTATTTTCATTTATATGTTTATGTACTGGGCCGGCCTATGTGTTGTGTGTTGTGTGTGTGTTGTTTGTTATGGGTCGGTGTTGGTTTGCTCAGCCCTGCTGTTGACCAAGGCAGGGATGTACATCTGGAGCTGGTCCCTGGGCGCCTAATGGCGACTTCTGCTCCTACTGGCAATTAGGATGGGTTAAATGCAGTAGACATATTTCATTGTGCAGGGAACATGTTCTTCTGTGCATATGACAATAAAATTCCTTTGAATCCTTTGAAATATCATTATCTATGAAAACATATAGTTTAAAAAATTAAACATATTACTGTAGAGTGTTGACTGAGAGGTCATGACCTTAATCCCGTACTTCATCCTCTTCTCAGGAAGGTACAAAAAGGTAGGAAGCTAGACTTGGATTACAGTGAAAACACATCTGTTTTTAGGAGGGAGAAATCAATAATGTGTTGTGATGTGAAACTGATTCCCCAATGGATTTTCACTGTGCTCTGTGCAAACCCATTCTCTGAGTGGCCCTGAGATAAGTAGTGCACTTTGTTACACTGTGTCGCGGTGAGCCTTAGAGACCGGTGCACCGATTAAGCCGTACTGTAGCACATTAGCCCAGGCCGTGTCATGGCAGGATGAGGCGGACCTGGCAGAGAGTAGTTGAGGATGGAGAGAGACGTACAAAGAGGTAGAGACAGATAGGATGAAAGAGAGCCTCCAGTGAAAGGATGAGAGGGCAGAGGGGAAAATGGGAAGGAGGAGCAGGGATCAGAGGAGTAAAAAAGAAAACAGGATAAAGGGAGAGAAATTTGTGTGACTAATATTCATAATTCATTCAAATATATTTTTATATTTTCAAATACATTGAAAGATGGGCAGCAGAAAAGCTTTGCAATAGCATTTGACAAAGTGTTCTGATTCATCAAGAGTGATGCTTTGCCTGAGCCCACTGATGTCAGACAATACACTGCACTCAGACACTTCATTAGATAAACTTAGTAGTAGTAGTTTAGACCATCAGAACTGCTTTAGGTCTTTATTGTATAATATCACCAAGATAATGGTATCATTCCTCGGAGGTTTAGTCCTTATGAACATGATAACATCAAGCAGTTGCCAAACCATTATGCAATCCCAAATCAGCAAAAAAAAGTTTGGATGGTATGGGGAAAAAAAAAACATTCTTACACTCATTCTGACATATTTAATTGCACACAATGTGAACCCAAGATATTTATCCACCAAAACAATTCATCCACATCAGTTGTGTTTTCAGTAAGGATTTTAAGAATTTTCTAAAAATGAATTTTAGTTTTTCAGATTTAGAGAAAAATTATTTCTAAATAAAAATCTAGACAAATATATGACATGTTTAGAAACCTAAGATTGTTCTGAACATTTTGATATTCAACATATGGGCATTATACTTGAAGTTGGGGCAGCGACAATTTATTCCTTGGAATGACATAAAACAAATGTTAAAAATAACAATGGTTTTATTTCAAACAGGTGATTATAATCATGATTTGTCATGTGAAGCAAGGTGGGAGTATTATTTATAAATATAAGTTTAGTCTATTTGCTGTGGGGGGTCCTAAATATAATTTGTTTGAACATCTGATTCTCCACCCTGCCCACGATGCTACATATTGCCAAGGTCAGAAGAATAAAAATCAACCGTATTACTTTGTCACTGTATATAGGCCCCCTGGCCCATACTCTGACTTCTTAGATGAATTTGGTGAATTCATCTCAAACTTGTCAACTAGTGCAGATAACATTCTGATTATTGTTGACTTCAATATTCATATAAATAAGTCTTCTGATCCCCTCTGCAAATCATTTATGGAAATTGTGGATGCATTAGGATTTCAGCATTGCATTCACTTGATGCACATTAGAGGAAATACCCTGGATTTGGTTCTCGCATGTGGTACTGCTGTCACGAATATTGACATCATGCCTCTTGGATTGGTGGTCTCTGATCACTCACTTATTAGGTTTACAGTTTCGCTGCCGTGTTTAGTGGAACAACAACCTTATTTATCATTGCGGCAACACATCAACTCCTCAACTGTAACTAAACTCGAAGCTGGACTGCCTAATATCTTAGCTTCACATTTGGAACATGTCCAGTCAGTAGACAGTCTTGTGGATAGTTTAAACTCAAAACTACACTCAACATGATTGCGCCACCTATATTAAAACCACGTTGTGTGATGCAACTTGATGGTCTCAGTCTTTTGCTGAAGGTGCTTTAACGGGGGTGGAGGTGTTGTCACAGATGGTGAGCAGTTTTCTCAACATCCTCCTCTCTGACACCTCCATCACAGACTCCAGTGCCACCCCCAGGACAGAGCCAGCCCTCCTATTGAGCTTGTTGAGCTTGTTCATGTCAGCTGCCTTCAGCCTGCTGCCTCAGCACACTACAGCGTAGAAGGTGACACTGGAGACCACTGAAAACTTTTGCAGCATATTTCTGCAGACATTGAAAGATCTGAGCCTCCTAAGGAAGTGCAGTCGGCTCTGACCTTTCTTATACACAGCATCTGTGTTTACAGTCCAGTCCAGTTTGTTGCCTATGTGGACACCCAGGTACTTGTAGTAGTCCACAATGTCCACATCAGTTCCATTAACGGTAACGCTAGGAGGTGTTCCAGGCACGTCTAACTGGGAGGAGACCCTGGGGAAGACCCAGGACTAGGTGGGGAGATTATATCTCCACACTGGCCTGGGAACACCTTGGTTAAAGTAGTACAATGAAGTGAAGTTTGGGGTCTGCTGTTGGAACTGTTGCCCCGTGACCCAATCCCAGATAAGCTGTTCAAGATCAGAGATGAGTGAGTTGATTTTATGAACAGCATGTGTTTGATATGGTGACAAAATACAGTTTCATAAATTAATGTATATTTTTTTTACAAAAGTGTTTCATTTTGCATAAGATCTGGGGTGATTTTGGATTTTCACCAAACATGGTGGCAATATTACTTGGGTTAGTGTCTCTGGATGATTAACTGTCGGAACAGATGGGTCAAAGGCCAAGGTCAAACCAACATGTATGTATGGATATATGTATGTTAGCACACTAGATATATGTATGTTAGCACACTATATAATATAATATATAAGGCTAAAGGCATATGTAAGTGTATGCCTTTATATACCTGGGTGGAAAGAAGTGATTTGATTTTGGTTAGGAGAAGTCAATGACAGGCAAATTACATTAATCCAACATTGAAGTCGAATACAAAGTAAATTCAACCCTGTGCACCCAGTTCCTATTTTTTAACACATTTATGATGGCTGACGTACAATCCTTCCTCCCTAGCAAATAAACAGGTCAAAGACATCGTTAAAAGCCCAAATTTATGATGACATTCATGGCTATGATTAGGGATGGGTATCGAGAACCGGTTCCTTTCGGGTATCGTTAAGAAATGATTCAATCCACCGACATCAATAAGCTTTGTGCTTAACGATTCTGTTATCAGTCCTTCAGAGTGGCCGTTGTTTTGGGGGGTGTTTGTCAGGAAAATTATCATTTTTTTACATTGATTACGGACCCTGCAGTGGGTCCGTAATCAACTTTTCTGCAGCGCGGCTTTGCTTTGAACCTTGAACCAATCGAAGCAGTGGTTCGCAGATTGAAGCAATGCTTTGACCTATTGCTTCGTTTATTCTTTCTTTCTTTCGCTTAATTTTCCCCCGCTAAAACCCTAAAGAGACATACGTCTGTGAGTATTATTTACCTTTTCTATGTTAAACCAACCTGTTATGGTCTTCTGAAACAGTTGATAGATGTATTTTATAACTTAAACACGCGTTAGCATGTCTATGGCATTTTCAATGTTAAAAGTTAGCATTAAGCAGTTGCAGCTGTCATCACGTTCGGGTGCATTTGTTTTCAAATTGTAATATTTCTTAAATTTATTTTTGTTTATATATTAGTAATCTAATGATTATTATATACAATTTTAGAGAAAGAGACAAAAAGAACCTGAATAGAAACACAACAGAAAATATTAAAGCAACTAACAATGAACATACGTAAATAAATAAATGTTTCCTGTGAACACCTAGTGACTCTTACACCTCCATTTCATCCCTGTCTTATTTAAGTTTAATGACAGTTTAAACCGGCTCTGGGTTCAGTTCCACCAATGTCCAGTTCCATTTCCAGTGGCGTTCTCTTCATGTCTCTGTCGGTTTCCTCCAGTCATCAAAAGGAGGTACATGAGGTTTATTTGCCAACAGTAGCTGGTGTCACAACTGGCACTTCAGTCACTGTGAAAAGTATTCACCCAGTTTGAAACAACCTGAGGTTGTAGAGCAGTGTGGCACTAAAGTGTCATCTCCATAAGGAAGCGGCATCGCACAATGGAATGTGCTAATCAATCTGGAATCACAGAGGAGGCACGTAGGAGTTCAAAGCAACAATTCCTCCTCAATCTTAAGCCCCCGTCACACATTGCAAGAATGTGGAGGAACCATGCCCAACACGGCAAATATTGCCATAATACGACGCAATTGGGAGGAAAAGAGACGTGGTCAGCCATGTCAGAATGGACGGAGCATTTCCAGTGAACTTCAATTTTTTTTCTTTTTTGCTTACTTCAGGAGCGCAATGCAACTCTGGACACCCCGATGGTTGGATTATCACATGGGAATTCATTTTATTTTGGGTGAGAGAATCTTAACCACAGGTTGCCAGTTGTGGCTCCACGCCCGCGCTGTGAAACACTCCTGGACCACTGTTGGAAGTGAGATTCATGTTTCTTAATGCTACCACAGCCTGGCACAACAGTTCCATGTCATATCTCCTACAGAGTTAGAAGGTGATCATTTATTACAATGTGAGATCCATTCAGCTCCGAGGCTGACGCGTGCAATGATGCATTACCGTGCACCATGGAGCCGCAGCTGCCCATGTTAGATACAGTTATGATGGAGACAATATTCACATTATTTAAGTTGCCCATGGGAAGGGATGGACAAATATGTGTACTGTAAGGTCTACTGTGAATGTAACAGCCTGTTCAGATTTGCGGTAACGTGCACACAGGACTGCACAGTGCTTTCGGTTTGATAGTCGCTGTTCACATTCACTGTACATTATAATCATTTAAAATTGTTATCATGATGAAGCATGCCACATACATTTCAACAGTTTCTCTGTGTTCCGGGGGGGTGGATATTATTATATGTGGCACGTGCAGATCATACCAGCAGGCATACCATGCCAGATCCATCTCAAGGTTCCCTCGTATGTGCTCAAAGCATTTTGGATCCCATTTCGCCACCACCAGAATATGTCAATTGTGGTCAGATGGTCCTTGAATTGCACTTGGACCACTGTCGGATAGGTGTCCCATCTCGATGGCACCCAGAGAGTTTTGAACATGTGCATCACACTCGGGGCCGCCGGCCGATTTTGACCAACTGTGTGGACTTCCACAGGCTGTCAGAAATGAAATCCGACACTTTTCGGATGTGCGCTGATTCGTCATTCTGACGCCATTCTGTGTGATTCCGGCTTTGTGTGACGGGGGTATTAGAGTTAAAGAACATCTCTGACCAGCTAACAAAGCTCCACCACCATCACCTGTCCCCCTTGAGCCCCTGTCACTCACCTCGACCCTCCCTCCCTCCTATATGCACCGCCCCTCCTCTCTTTTGCACTCTTCTTTCTCTCCTCTGCCCACGCCCCACCTCCCCTTGTCTCTCCAGGAGGCAGTTGTCAATCAAGTGCATCTACCACAATCCCTCTGGAGCTCATTGTGCCCGCGGTCGCTGGCGGAGGCAGGCTTTGCGAGGCGGCGGAGAGCCGCAGATGGAGGGAGTGCTGTCAATCATTGTCACTAATTATTAATTTCTGTCACTCAGGCCCCCGTGGCAGCCATATAACAGGGGCCTCTCACTCCTTCTCCTGCCTTCTCCTGCCTCCTCCTCATCCTATCCACTCATTCAGCGAGGCAGTGTGCACTACACCTATCCATCCCTGTGTTCCTCCCGTGTTCCATCTCCCTCCACATCCCTCACCCTTTGCTACAGCCTCTGAATCACCTTCACTCACTCCTTTCCAGGCCTCCTTCCATTCCTCCTTACCCTCCTCTCAGGCCACAATCTCTTCCTTCACCTCCCCTCATTTGCCACTCCCAGGGTGAGGTGATTTGGTATGCCACCTCGGCCACGAAAAGTTCAACCGTTCATTATGTGCCGCACGTGCACTCAGAACTACCCCCCCACCTCCCTTCGTCTCTCGCTCCCATCACCAGGTCAGTTCCCTTGACACTGTTCCCATTTAATTGTATTCTGCCCTCTACCCCTCTCAGCTCTTCGTTTCCACATTCTGACTCCCCACCCACCCCAACCCCCTCGACTCCTCCTCTAATTCCTCCGGAATCCCAAAATGACATCAAAAAGATGTGCATGGCTTTATATCTTTTTTTTATTATTATTTCAGTGTAGACTTGCCTGGTCTGTGTTGAGGGTCTGATTTGATTTAGTGAACTTGGTGTTTTCAATTTGCACACAAGCGGCTTTGCTTCTGATGTCACTGTGATGGTGGCTAATGAGGAAGGTCTGACCCGCGTGTAGTTTGACTGAGCGCAGCGCTGGTCCACTCCGCCAAGGGTTCTGATCCGCTCCCCCTCGCCTCATTACAAGAGGTAAAGGGTTGGGAGGCAGAGGAGAGAGAGAGAGGGAAGGAGGGATGGAGGTAGCACAGCGTTAGTGATTAGGAGCGCACTCACACCATCACACACCTTCATTCATGTATGAAAACATAGTGCATAAATGCATGTCTGAATATTCCTGTAGAATGTGCATGCAAGTACACACACACACACTAACCAATCACATTTTCAACTATATATATATATATATATATATATATATATACACAAATGTCCTCCCAAAAAATTGAGGTTTGTAGTGTGACAATTACGTAGTTTCTTCAGTGAAACTGAAAACAAGCAGTGGCTTTGTGGCTGTCACACATCAGCTTTGAAAATGAAAGAAATTGACAAATTAGTTCATTTCAAACTCCATGTAAATTCAACCACATCTGTTCTTCAGTCACCACAAGATGTTTCTCCATGGTTGGAAAGGTGCTTGCAAGGATTATTTTGAAGATTCTGTCCCAGATCACTGACACCCCATGATTGGAGAAGTCTGGCTTCACACCCAAGTCAGCCATGAATCACATACAAGTTCTGCGAGTATTCAAACACAAGAGCGTACGAGGTCTGTCAATAAAGTAACGGTCCTTTTTATTTTTTTCAAAAACTATATGGATTTCATTCACATGTTTTTACGTCAGACATGCTTGAACCCTCGTGCGCATGCGTGAGTTTTTCCACACCTGTTGGTGACGTCATTCGCCTGTGAGCACGCCTTGGGAAGGAGTGGTCCCGCCCCCTCGTTGGATTTTCATTGTCTGGAAATGGTGGAATGAAAAGGACTTTTTTTCCATCAGAATTTTTTCAGAAGCTGTTAGAGACTGGCACCTGGAAACTATTTGAAAAATTTATCTGGCTTTCTGTGAAAATTTTACGGGCTTCACAGAGAATACGGTCTGTTAGTACAGCTTTAAGGACCCCTTTAAGGACGCTCGGCGTGCCACGCTCCGAGCTGCAACGACGCGGCACAAGCCACCGGACCATTTCTAAACGGATGGCTCTGTGGATACGAGACCATCGTGTGCTCTTTCTCTGGTTATCACAAGAGCTGGACATCAGCCATTTTCCGGCAGATTTCACTTTTAACAAGAGATTTTGTCATGGAAAGCCGCGCGGAGGCTTTGCGCGTCACGACCGATTCGCTTTGGAAGCGAGACAAAGGAACACCTCCATTTCGGCCTGTCAGAGGACAAGTTTGGACATGTCCAGCTCTCCACAATTTCACTGATACTTACTGGACTGGTAAGCATCGAAAGCCGAGATAGACATGTCCAAACTTGTCCTCTGACACGCCGAAACGGAGGTGTTCCTTTGTCTCGCTTCCAAAGCGAATCGGTAGTGACGCGCCAAGCCTCCGCGTGGCTTTCCATGACAAAATCTCTTGTTAAAAGTGAAATCTGCCGGAAAATGGCTGATGTCCAGCTCTTATGATAACCAGAGAAAGAGCACACGACGGTCTTGCATCCACAGAGCCATCCGTTTAGAAATGGTCCGGTGGCTTGTGCCACGTCGTCACAGCTCAGAGCACAGCGTGCCAAGCGCAGCACACCGAGCGTCCTTAAAGGGGTCCTTAAAGCTGTACTAACAGACCTTATTCTCTGTGAAGCCCGTAAAAGTTTCACCGAAAGCCAGATAAATTTTTCGAATGGTTTCCAGGTGCCAGTCTGTAACAGCTTCTGAAAAAATTCTGATGGAGAAAAAGTCCTTTTCATTCGGCCATTTCCAGACAATGAAAATCCGACGAGGGGGCGGGACCACTCCTTCCCAAGGAGTGCTCACAGGCGAATGACGACAGGCGTGGAAAAACTCACGCATGCGCACGAGGGTTCAAGCATGTCTGACGTAAAAACATCCATGCAGTTTTTGAAAAAAATAAAAAGGACCGTTACTTTATTGACAGACCTCGTATATTGTTACTGGTTCTTTACAGTCTGTGTATAGTCATTTATTTATTTTAATAATTTATTTATTGCAAAGCTTTTTATGCAGTTAATGGACTAGTCTCTGGGACATGCTGGGGTCACCATTAAGTTGCTGGACACCATAGCCAGCCAACACAGGTACTGCCAGTGTAATTATGGATCAGGGGCTCAAGCTGTCTCCAAGCTGTCATTGATGTTAAAGGGGCAATACACAGTATTAAGAACAGAGGTATGTAAACTTTTGATCATGGTCATTTGGGTAGTTTCTGTTGTCAGTGGGATTTAAAAACAGTAAACACAGTTGTTTGACAATAAGTGGCTTCATCCAACCACTAACCATGAGTGAAAAAAAGTTTTTGTGTTATCATTAATATTCTCTAAAAAATGGCCAAAAAAAACCAAAAACATTCTGCCAGGGTATGTAAACTTTTGAGCACAACCGTATCTATTCAGGACAACTTGAGGTGATCAGAAAGTAGCAAGGTCACCAGAACAATCATTAAATCTTATTAATGATACATAATAATTTGTAATAGATAAATGATACATACATTCACATACATGCACTGCTCAATTTGAAAAAAAAAAAAAAATAATAATAATAAGCAACAACTTGCATGGATTTTTTAAAAGTAATTCCAACTCTGCCATTGCTGACTAAATGTCATAAGACTTTTGTAATCAGACTAACCCAGGTTTATCAAAACATTTAGTTATGTAGTTTAGTATATTTGATTTGCTTTGTCCTCTATAAGGTTAATTAAGTTGAACCAACTAAATGAAAAGGTTTTGGTGTCATTAGATAGCCAAATTATTTTATTTAAGTTTTTCTAACTTTTTTAACCCCCATTCTACTTATGTCCATGCAAATTGTCACCTTCATTCACTGACTAACTTAACTTATTTCACTTAAATCAGAATAACTAACATGGACCAACATCTTGTAGGTTATCAACATACTGAAATGTGTAGAGAAGCTTGAATCTGTGACTGGACCGGATTGATTCAAGCTTCTCTACTATGGAAACCACCTGGACAACTGAGAGCCTTCACAGAAATACTGAAATGTGGACATGCAAAAACTTAGTTATGCTTTAAAAAAAAAAACTATACAACTTATATAAAAAGTTATACAAAAGAGAAAAACAGCTGGTGCAACACAGAAGTAGGTGCTGAAAAAATTAATAAGGTGCTGAAAACATACAAAAAGTATACAAAAAGTATATAAAAGAGACTAACGTTTCGACGTGAAAGTCACATCTTCATCAGAGTCCTGCAAAGACAAGGATGGTACAGCTTAAATACTAATAAGAACCAGGTGTCCTAATGCTTCAAAAAGGCATGACCATCCGTCAAACACAGCACTCACTCAATTAGTAATCAATTCATAATTAGAGACACACTGTCCCAAAACAAACATGACAAAAACCAGAATAAAAAACAATTATTAATTAAAGAAAACAAGTCAATTTTAGTTCTTCATTCAAACCAAAAGGTTCCAAGGGGCCTAAAGTATAAAACCAAAATGCTTCTCTACATAAACGTTTTTTAATAATATCACCTCCTCTGGGTGGAACTGTAATTCTCTCAATCCCCCAAAATTTTAAGGACGCTGGGGAGCCATGACTGGCCTGTTTATAGTGCCTTGCCATGGCATAAGTTAGGTTCTGAGTACGGATTGCTGTTTTACGTTCAGCTATCCGTAATTTAAGTTAACGTTTTGTTTGGCCATTATATGCCAATCCACAAGGGCATTTTAAGAGATATACTACGTGTGTAGTATTGCAATTGATAACTGAAGAAATAAAATATTGCTTACCAGTATGAGATAATGAGAGAAAGACAAAGCATTAGTGAAATTAGAACAATGTGCACAATTGCCACATCTAAAGAAACCTTTTGGTGGGTTGGAAGGCCAGACAGTTGAGACGGGAATAGTCATATCTGAATGAACAAGTCTATCATGAATATTACGGGCACACCTAAATATAAATGTAGACAGTTCAGCACAGATGTCTTTAAGTGTGGGTAACTAAAATTTACTTGTTTTCTTTAATTAATAATTGTTTTTTATTCTGGTTTTTGTCATGTTTGTTTTGGGACAGTGTGTCTCTAATTATGAATTGATTACTAATTGAGTGAGTGCTGTGTTTGACGGATGGTCAGGCCTTTTTGAATTATTAGTATTTAAGCTGTACCATCCTTGTCTTTGCAGGACTCTGATGAAGTTGTGACTTTCACGTCAAAACGTTAGTCTCTTTTGTATACATTTTGTATGTTTTCAGCACCTTATTAAATTTTGAGAGTGGCTATATGCCCAACCGTTGGGTCAATAAAGTAAATTCACGAGCATATACGCCCAACCAAAACCGACCATTGAGCGAGCTTGTAAGCTAACTTCCGGTTTCAACGCAGGAGGGAAAAAAGGCGGATATTTTTTTGCCGGCTGCGGGAGGGTTCACACCCTGCGGAGGAGCTGTGATCTAAAGCGGTTCTGTTTGGCTCATCACACCCAGGGAACGGTGTCAAACTAACACCATCTTACAGCCAACAAGCAGCATTTTGTTCAAAAACCGTTTCATTGTTGTTAACAGGCTTCCGTTCAAAATGCTTTTGAAGTTTGTCTGTTTTCATCCATTGCGGTGTTTTTGCAGTAATTATAGATGGCGCCATTAAATGTGTCAAACATACGCCACAATAGAGCATTAAAAAGCAGTGTAAAAATATAGTTTACATGCACAAAACATGTCAAATACACCATCACGGTTGGGCGAATAAGATAAGACATTATATTTATCTGCCCAGCGGTTGTACATGTAACATTCAATGTATGACTTATCTGCCCAATGGTTGGGCAAATAAGGTAGGACATTGTATTTATTTGCCCAACGGTTGGGCGTATAGCCTTTGCCTTAAATTTTTCAGCACCTACGTCTGTGTTGCACCAGCTGTTTTTCTCTTTTACAAATTAGTCCTATCTGGTTGCACCAGATTTGTTTGTGCTATACAGAAGCGTGAAGAACTCTCCTTTTTTGTTCCTTAAGTTATACAAACTAAGCCCATGAAGCCTTTTTTTTGGTGTGTAGAGTGCTAAGTACTGAAACAAAGAGAATAGTTGAACCAACTGAATTGAATTGTTTAAACTGGTAACATCTAAAATAATTAGGTTGTTTCAACTAATTTAGTAAATTACAGTTGCTCTAACTTACTAACCTAAGTTCAAACAACTTAATTCATTCAGGTGCTCCCAATTGAAACATATTTTTAAGTTGTTTTTTTTCATGTAGAACATTCAAAAGCTTGAATGTGATTGCAAACACTGTTTTAATATGATTCTACAGTTGTAGAAATGTAGAAATAATCTACTTACCCTTGCAGGATAGAATGAGATGATCAAAAAGTAGCAGAAACTCACCAGATTAATCATTAATAACACACAGAATAGGTTACAGATTGCATGATTCAGCGGATAAGTAGGTAATATATAGAATGCACTTTTAAAACATAACTCTGTTCATTACTGTGTCTACACACTGTGTACGTTTGTGCATGTTAAGGTCTGGGCTGACATGCTCATGTGCTTCAAAACATGCAGCATCTCTTGTCATATAGCCTACACACAAGAGCGTGATCCATCCATTCACACTGATCAGTCTTTTTGTGCATGCTTACTGACACACACACACACACACACACACACACACTTGAATTATAGGATGTTTCACATGCACCGACAAACAATATGACGTACACACACTCAGGTGTGCTTTGTCCTCCAGTGTTACTATTCACAACGGACCTGTGCTGCTCTAATGAGGGCCAGAGGAAGAGGCCAGCTGGACACCACTGATCCTTCACCTCCCTCCTCTCTCCATCCATCCATCCATCCCTCTGCCCTTGCATGCCCCATAGTCCTGCTCTGCACACAGCCATTAGCACCCCTCTGCCCTGAACCTTCTGTCTCTCTGCACTGGCCTCCTCCCACCCGCCTCCTCTCTTCCTCTGTGGCTCTCCGTCTCCTCGCCTTCCTGTCTCTGTCGTTTCCTCTGCACCTGTCACATTCCCTCTCACTTTTCTCTGTCTTCCCATCTCCGTTTCTTGCTTTCTCCTCCTCCATCTCCACTTTCTCATCTCTTCTTACCTGTCACCGTCTTTCTTTCCCATCTGATTGTCTCTTTGCTCCCTTTATCTATCCATCCCGCTCACAGTGGCGGGCCTCCTCTCGCTCGTTGTGTCAGCATTCAGCACCTCAGTGGAGACAGGGTTTATTGGGGTAATGCATTTATCACTGCTGCACGCCAGGGCCTCACCTCCTTCTTTGAGCCAGTGAGTAATGAAAACGGGATCACTTCTGACAACACTCTGCAACACACACACACACACACACGTGTTGCTACAAAATGCTTCAACTTAAATGCACATAGATACAAAAACAACTTCAGTGATGCATGTGTGGAAAAAGATGCAGAGCGTCACTTTCAGCTTAATTATTGGTTTTTAATGAGACGCCCATTTGTTTTTGTCTGTTCTATTATTTCAGCCATTCTTAATGTTTGAGAAATTGCAGTGAAAACTGTGACTTTATAGTTAATTAATTACTCAGAGCAGATAATAAACGGCATTTAATTATATATCAGACTGAGACTACCTGTTAAAGTGGCAGGAAACAGAAATATTGCCTACATCGCAATAAAAAATGGAGAATTTTATGATGTTATTATTTCTGTATTTGTGGGCAGGCAAAATTCATAAACTTTCTGGAAGTGTAAGACTAGCACAAAGGTGCTTAACCTGATTAAAATGACATCATGCTTGCTTTGAATAAATGAATGTGAGCTGAAAAAAAGCACAAAATGCACTTAGACATCCCGTTTTAGAACAAGATTTCTACTCATGATTATTGCTCATACAATTTAAGAAAATAGAGCAAAGTAAAAGCTTGTTGTAATTTATTGGTGCTAAAAATGTATTTTCAAAAAATACATTTTGTTTAAGACAAAAAAAAGTCAAAGAATATGCAGTTTTCAGCAAATTAAGGCTAAGAAAAAGAGCAACTCACAATATTATAAAACAGCTAATCAGATTTAAACATTTTAAAAATATTATTTAGTGTTCATTAGCAATGGTGTTTGGGCTGTCATGAACCAAGCAGTACACCCACAAACAAATCAAGTTTGTGTTTTGTTCTGAAATCAGAATATAGGATTTGTACCATATTTTCTAGACTGTAAGTTAGAATTTGACAATGTTGAAAAATGTGTCATGATGATGAAAATAACGCATATAAGTTTCATCCGTCTACAAGTTGCATTTATGTTTGATACTGCTACCATTTCATGCAGAAAGAAGCTAAATTAATTTAACTGCTGTTTTATTGATTTCTAATACAAACACCACGTTCACAGCCAGAGATGAACAATCTCATTAAAGTGATTTTACACAGCACAAAACCTGAATAAACTGCTCAACAGACGATCATAGGTCAGGTGAGCATATTATGTAGTTATATACAGTGAAATAAGGCAAATAAGTATTTGATCCACTGTCGATTTTGCAAGTTTTCCACCTACAAAGAATGGAGAGGTCTGTAATTTTTATTGTAGGTACACTTCAACTGTGACAGACAGAATCTAAAAAAAATAAATAAATTTCAGCAAATCACACGGTCTCACCTCATGGGGATGATTCTGACAAAGCCCAGAACTACACAGGAGGACCTGGTCAATAACCTGAAGAGAGCTGGGACCACAGTCACAAAGATTACATTAGTAACACACTACGCTGTCATGGTTTAAAAACCTGCAGGGCACACAAGGTCCCCCTGCTCAAGCCACCACATGTCCAGGCCCATTTGAAGTTCACCAGTGACCATCCGGATGATCCAGAGGAGGCATGGGAGAAGGTCATGTGATCAGATGAGACCAAAATAGAGCTTTTTGGTATCAGCTCCACTTGCTGTGTTTGGAGGATAAGAACAACCCCAAGAACACTGTCCCAACCATGAAGCATGGGGGTGGAAACATTATTTTTGGGGGTGCTTTTCTGCAAAAGGGACAGGAGGACTGCACCATATTGACGGAAGGATGGATGGGGTCATGTACTGCGAGATTTTGGCAAATAACCTTCTTCCCCCAGTAAGAGCATTGAAGATGGGTTGTGGCTGGGTCTTCTAGCATGACAATGACCCGAAACACACAGCCAGGGCAACTAAGGAGTGGCTCCGTAACAAGCATTTCATGGTCCTGGAGTGACCGAGCCAGTCTCCAGACCTGAACTGAAAAGAAAATCTTTGGAGGGAGCTGAAACTCCAAACCTGAAAGATCTAGAGAAGATCTGTATGGAGGAGTGAACCAAAATCCCTGCTACAGTGTGCAAACTTGGTCAAGAACTACAGGAAACATCTGACGTCTGTAATTGCAAACAAAGGTTTCTGTACTAAATATTAAGGTCTGTTTTTCTATTGTATCAAATACTTATTTCATGCAGTAAATATTTTTTTTAAGATTCTCTCTCACAGTGATCAACAATCAACAGTGGATCAAATACTTATTTGCCTCACTGCATGTATTTATGAATGTAATTCTATTAAATGGTTGATAATGCATTGCATTATTTATTTGTAACACAAACACCATCTTAGCCAGCAGAAGTGAATGGGCTAATTAATGTTATTGTATGAGACACAAACAGCTTGAGTAAACTGCTTCATGTTGTCATTGACTCGTTCAGGGCCATGCAATTTGGGGCCTGCGGGCCACATTTGGCACACGCTCGATTGGTTTTAATCATCTAAGAAGTCTGTGCTCCAGCATTTCTGTAGAGTTAAATTTTTGCATTATTTAGTTTGTATGTCTGCCGCGTTAGTAGGTATCAGTACAGTAGCTTGATGATGTAAATCTTCCTGTTCCTTCAGTTAGTCAGGCATCAAATTGGTCATATATTTTAAGACCTGCACACAAGCCGCCCTTTATGACAACCACTGTCCATACCATGAAAAAATATGCAACACAGAGTGAAGCTTTTCACTTGTTCGGGCTTCATTCATCCCGCCCAGCCTACAAAACTGTAAATTGAGCGATTTGGATTATCAGTTTTGGCACAACACTGTTGTTTGTCTGTTGGCTGCTCCCGTTTGTTCAGGATCAGCACAGTAGCTCAAACACAGATCATATTGGGATTTGGCACAAGTTTTACACCGGATGCCCTTCAAGATGCAAATCCAGTTTTATGTGGAGAAACACACACAGCCCCTGATCGTCTGAAGAGGTCTCCCATCCAAGAATTGGATGGCTGAAAGTGTCATGCCCTGGGGATGGGGGATCACTCACGGGACATCCTGCTTTGCTGCTGTTTTTGTGATGTGTTTCTATGATTTGATTGGGCCATTAAAAGCTTCAGCTTTTTCTGCAATCCACAGTCCTCAAGCCCCTCCCCAGACTTCTGTTCATGAGCAGAGGAAAGGGATAAAAATTTAAAATTTAGACTTCTAAACTTTACATGCTCTTAAATTAGAAAAGCCACAGTTACCAGGGGGCGCTGCGGTAGGTCAATTGTGTGCATGCACCACCAACCTAGCAACAAGCCTGGCCAGATACAACAAACCACAACACCATGCTATGCATGGCTCAGCTTGTTTATTTTACTTACGTGTTCATGTATCCATCTCCTGACATGTCGGAAGGATACTGGGAATAAAGCTGATTATTTACAGATATTATACTAAAGGCGCTGATTATTTATGCAACCCATCATCTTGGTTTTTAGATTTTTAATTAATTTATATCAAGTTATAGAGATTTACTTTAAGGAAGATAATTCTATACATTTTTATAATGAGAAGCCTGATTTATTTTTTTGTATTTGAAATGGCATAAACCAATTAAAATGTGTTAAATACCAAGGGGCTGAATACTTTACCAAGGCACTGTAATTGGTGAAATTTTACATCATGCAACTTTTGTATCTTGCATCACCAGTCGCAGCTTTGCAGTGGAGGGTGAAGGATATATTTATCCCAATAAGCGGGGGCAGAGTTAGCCTATTTTTTAGGGGTGCTCAAGCACCCCTCAATATATTTTAAGCACCCCTAAAAATATTTATATATATGCTTCTATACTACTATTTTTTTAAACAGCCTATTTCAAGCATTATGCCAAAATATGTATTACAAGAACACAGTAATTTGATCATCTCCCCTTCTTGGGCAAATGGTTCAATCCACAAAGCACGCCTACATTCATCTCTCTCTCTCCGTCCGCAACTGGGTCTGCTCTGGCATGTGTTTGTGTCGCGTGGTACTGCTGCGGGTGGCGCTCATTTAGCAGAAGCGCTGTCCTGTGACCGCTGGTGGTAACCTCACCCTGTCAAGTGATTTTTACGAGATATCACAGTTTATGTCTCTGAATGTGAAGAGCAAGTGCAACCTTCTGAAAAGTGCTTATTTTACTCACCTAGCTACCTATCGCAAAACACAGTATATTGCTCTACAAATTAGTGTGCGCTGTGCGTGGTCAAATGTAAGATTGATTCAGTGTTGTCTTTTTTTTTTTCAACTAAATCCTCTTGTCAGCTACTAAATGGTGCTGGCCCTTCAATCTGTGCACTCTCCTACATCAAATACCATGTACACAGATCTGACCTTAAATGCTTAGTTAAGGTCCTTAACTAAACATTTCAGAATTAAGACAGTAAACTTTACCACAAAGTTTAATGCACAGCATGATAATAAGTGAATAATTTAAATTCCTGCTAAAAAGGCATAAATCATAAAACTCATTTTGTATTTTTATTTGTTGGCAGTAAGTGGCAAACCAAGCCTGCAGTGCAGTGATGGATATCAGAGCATTTTGTTCAAAAGCAAAAAAAGCTTCGGATGAGGTTTGTGCACTCTATAGACCTTATGTGATAGTAGATATGGACATTGAGAATAGCAAAGGATGGAAAGTGAAGCTCAGGGTAAACTGAATATGTGTATCAGACTGTGGAGGTGTCTTACTTGTGTTACTGGTGTTTTGGTATGAATTCTGACTTTTAAGTCACACATTTTTATTTTTATTACTTTTAAGGACTTCATTAGATCTTGTCTGTCCTTTCTAAGCTTTGCTGTTAATTCAATAAATAATTCATATATATATATATATATATATATATATATATATATATATATATATATATATATATATATATATATATATATATATATATATATTTCTTAAGCTGAACCCATTTATGTGCAGTATACATCTGTGTTCTCCATCCAGCCTTATAGTGGAGTGCTGCTGTAGCTGTGCTAAACCAGGTCCTCCTGCACACGGCACTAAACCTCACTGATCATAACAACTGCAACTACTGTATTTTTATGACTTACAACATGGATGTGCATGCTGCCAGAAAAACCAAGACATCAATCAGTTTGTAGAATAAATAAATGAATAGCCAAAACTAAAACACAATCTAAGTAATGCCTAAAACTGTCTAAATGTAATTGAAAAGTGATACCAGGGTGAGTGTTCTGTACTAAGTACTATGACGTAATAATCTGGTAAGATGAAATAAAAAACTTCAATATCTATAGGCTCATAGGACTAATATAAAAACAAGGATAATATACTTTACTCAGCCTCTGAATATTTCAGACCTGCTCCTAAGTTGCAATTACTATTTGCCCTCACCACATTAGGAGATTAAATTATTTGTTATATAAACTGCACCAGAATGCAGGAATTTTATGTATGGGCCGTTATCCATTGCTAATATTGCATTTTTTAAATCATTTTGACAATGAATGCAGCTTTTACAAGCAATGTTTTCACTCTGAAATCATGGGAAATTGTATTTCTGGACATCTAGATTTTAAAAAATTTAAAAATGTGCTAAGCACCGCTAAGACTGGAGGTCTAAAATCGCCTCTGCCAGTAAGGGACACAGAAATACCCCAATAACAATAGTTAGCTTGCTAATGTCTGCTTAGTGGGAAGATGTCTTGTAAATGACCTCAAAGATATTATTTGGTTACAAAAACATGGTTTTTAGATTAAAAGGTGTTTATTTCTTGCTACGGTGCATCCAGAAATTATTCACAGCACTGCACGTTTTCTATATTTTTTTATGTTACAGACTTTTTTTTTTTTTTTGCAAATTTATTAAAAATAAAGAACTAAGAAATCATAAAAACAAAACAAATCACATGTACATGAGTATTCACAGCCTTTGCCATGAAGCACAAAATTGAGCTGAGGTGCATCCTGTTTCCAATGATCGTCCTTGAGATGTTTCTACAGCTTAATTGCAGTGCACCTGGGGTAAATTCAGTTGATTGGACATGATCTGGAAAGACAGACATGCCTAAATATAAGGTCCCACAGCTGACAGTGCATGTCAGAGCACAAACCAAGAATGAAGTCAAAGGAATTGTCTGTAGACCTCTGAGACAGGATTATCTCGAGGCACAAATCTGGGGAAGAGTACAGAAACATTTCTGCTGCTTTGAAGGTCCCAATGAGCACAGTGGCCTCCATCATCCATAAATGGAAGAAGTTCACATCCACCAGGACTCTTCCTAGAGCTGGCAACCTGTCTAAACTGAACAATCAGGGGAGAAGGGCCTTCGTCAGGGAGGTGACCAAGATCCAGATGGTCACTCTGTCAGGGCTCCAGCATTCCTCTGTGGAGAGAGAAGAACCTTCTAGAAGGACAACCATCTCTGCAGCAAACCACCAATCAGGCCTGTATGGTAGAGTGGCCAGACGGAAGCCACTCCTTATAGTAAAAGGCACATGGCAGTAGGCACCTGAAGGATTGTCAGACCATGAGAAACAAAATTCTCTGGTCTGATAAGACAAAGATTGAACTCTTTGGCGTGATTGCCAGTCATCATGTTTGGAGGAAACCAGACACCATCCCTACAGTGAAGGATGATTGTGGTAGCATCATGCTGTGGGGATGTTTTTCAGTGGCAGAAACTGGGAGTCCGGTCAGGACTGACAGAAAGATTAATGCAGCAATTTATAGAGACATCCTGGATGAAAACCTCCTCCAGAGTGCTCTTGACCTCAGACTGGGGTGACAGATCATCTTTCAGCAGTACAATGACCCTAAGGTCACAGCCAAGATATCAAAGGTGTGGCTTCAGGACAACTCTGTGAATGTCCTTGAGTGGCCCAGCCAGAGCCCAGACCTGAATCCAATTGAACATCTCTGGAGAGATCTGAAAATGGCTGTGCACCAAAAAAGCACACAGTCACACTGTCTTTTTCTTTGGTCTGACCCATGGCTAAATGAACAGCTGCACTACATGTTACTGCACTGGGAACTGTCCTCTCTCCCCTCATGCCAAATGCACACCTCCAGTGGAGCTTTGACCAATCAGAAGCCAGGTCTTAAGCAACGGACAGCCACAGGATATAAATGCATGAGTATCTTAAAATAAATAACAACTAGAGGACAAAATAACTGGGAAAGTTCACCGACTGATGTTCACTCAGAGTTTTGAGCACGCACAAAACCTTTCCACAGACTCGGTGGACATCATTTGACAAGAAACTCATACAACTTGCAAATGAGAAAAGAGCCTTTCCAAGACAAAACGAACATAAATGGGTATCCAATATTCAAATCAGCTCCTCATACATTTCCTTGGTCTATCATGGTGTGACAGGTGCTTAACACACAGATGGCTCATGACTGAGGGATCCAGGACATGGGCACATGGTAATGGGCAGCATTCTGCACCTGCTGGTTCTCAGCATTGCTAAATCCGTGCACAACAACAACACAGTGTGCATGATTTAGACTCGACTGCAGCCTGACTGTGCTTGTCTTCCTGACATTCTTACCTTGTCTCTGTCTTAGACTTATGTGTCTATGCTTCAGCATGTGCACATAAACTCAGAACTACACACACGGATGTAAAGTCAGCAGGAGCGGGGCCCACCGCTCTGGGTGTTTTGCGGCTTGGATTCACACCGATGCTTTCTCTGACTGCACTATTGTTATTTAAATGTGAGAGGGCGATCAGCAGCAAGCATTAATGGCATCCTCAGCACTGCGGCAGCAGACGCACACACATACACGTCCACGTGCAGACACACTTTCACGCCAGCCTTGTGGATGCACCTTGAGGGCCATATGAATAACAAATACTTCTGCCATCTGCAATACCACAGAGTATTTCCAGCCATTTCGGCACATTAGTCAGCAGTCCTTTGACTAAACCACTCCACGCACCACTTGGTGTATTAGCAACGCTCTCCTTTGCTACAACACCCTGCCTTTAAGGGTTCTGTTTGAAGTTTGTTTTCGGAGATTAAACTTTATGTCACTGCTGATCTGACCTTGTCCCTTTGAGTTTGATGTAGAGGGAGGTGCTTGAGTCATTTGCCGCAACGATGTTTTGTTCTGTCAAGGCCAATCAGAGCCTGGCTGGAATACCTGTGCTGATGGTATCGTTTTAAACCGGTTGAAGACCTTCCCCCCCAACTTCGATGCTGCCAAACCAAATGGGATCAGACAGGCACCCCTGGCCATTAACACTTGATCCTTCCCTGCTTTCTTTCTCTCAACAAATCCAGAGCCCTCATTTATCAATGTGGCATATGAGCAGAAATGTTCATAAAACATGCGCCTGATCATTTCTAAAAGCAAAATGTGGCATTTATCAATTTTTGCTTACACATGTGAATGTGTGAAAATGTACTTGCACATCTGACCAGGGGCCTGTACTACGAAGCAGGGTTACTGGCTTATCAGGGTAACTTCGGGAGTTAGCTGATGACGTGTGGAGTAACTTCCCGGTTAACCCGTACTACGAAAGGTGGATAGGTTTTGATCGAGGTATGCTGCCATGGCAATTTACGCTGCGTGCCAAACCTGCTCCGAGCAGGTTATGTTCTAGGTTAGCTTGAGGTTTTCGCTTAACCACTCCCTTTCTAAGTACCGCCCATCCACCTTCAATCACTCCGAAGACAGTGCCGGCCTACCTGGATGATCTGTTTGATATTGGGGCACAAATTGTGAGGGGCTCTCTTCGCAGGACGAGGGCTTTTAAAGACCGCCAGAATCTGCTGACATACCCGGACGATATTCTCCATGAAAGATATAGATTCTCAGCCGAGGGAATTCGTTATCTTTGTCAGCTGATCGGGCCAGATGTCTGTAACATCACCTATTGTAGCAATGCCCTGACAATCGAGCAGATAATGTGCCTTGCGCTTAGATATTTTGCCAGTTATGTATTCTATCGGTGATGCTGAACATCTGAGCAAGAATACTGTATGTCATATGATTCGCAAGGTAGTACTTGCTCTATCTAAACTGTTGGATGCATTTGTCGTTTTCCCTGGCCATTTATCCGCAATGCAAATCAAAGAAGGGTTTTATGCAATCGCGGGTAATTACTAATATCAAAATAGGTCTAATGCATGTCCATTAATTAGGCAAAGTGGGGCTCATCAATAACAATTTCTCCTTGGTTTCCCAAGAGTAATAGGAGCCATTGATTGCACGCAAATCCCAATTAGTGCACCCCTGGGAGAGCACGAGGGCAATTATGTCAATCGCAAATCTTTTCACAGTATCAATGTGCAGGTATAGCCGGTCTATTCGGCCTATTTCATATACCCATTATTGTGTATTCCACTCTAAGCTCACCTTCTTTTCACTTATTTCAGCCACATAAGGGTTGCTTTGGTTTGGGTGATTTTTCTAAATATTCTAATATACAATTACTATAATTACATATTTCACATTCTTTTTCTCCCCACATGGGGCTGTCCTGTTGGATAACCTTCATGCCAAAGTGATATATGTGCAACTATGTTAACAGAATGACCATTCAATCAATCAATCAATCAATCAATCAACTTTTTTCTTATATAGCGCCAAATCACAACAAACAGTTGCCCCAAGGCGCTCCATATTGTAAGGCAAGGCCATACAATAATTATGAAAAACCCCAACGGTCAAAACGACCCCCTATGAGCAAGCACTTGGCCACAGTGGGAAGGAAAAACTCCCTTTTAACAGGAAGAAACCTCCAGCAGAACCAGGCTCAGGGAGGGGCAGTCTTCTGCTGAGACTGGTTGGGGCTGAGGGAAAAAACCAGGAAAAAGACATGCCGTGAAGGGGGGCAGAGATCGATCACTAATGATTAAATGCAGAGTGATGCATACGGAGCAAAAAGAGAAAGAAACAGTGCATCATGGGAACCCCCCCACAATCTACGTCTAAAGCAGCATAACCAAGGGATGGTCCAGGGTCACCCGATCCAGCCCTAACTATAAGCCTTAGCGAAAAGGAAAGTTTTAAGCCTAATCTTAAAAGTAGAGAGGGTATCTGTCTCCCTGATCTGAATTGGGAGCTGGTTCCACAGGAGAGGAGCCTGAAAGCTGAAGGCTCTGCCTCCCATTCTACTCTTACAAACCCTAGGAACTACAAGTAAGCCCGCAGTCTGAGAGCGAAGCGCTCTAATGGGGTAATATGGTACTACGAGGTCCCTAAGATAAGATGGGACCTGATTATTCAAAACCTTATAAGTAAGAAGAAGAATTTTAAATTCTATTCTAGAATTAACAGGAAGCCAATGAAGAGAGGCCAACACGGGTGAGATATGCTCTCTCCTGCTAGTCCCCGTCAGTACTCTAGCTGCAGCATTCTGAACCAACTGAAGGCTTTTTAGGGAACTTTTAGGACAACCTGATAATAATGAATTACAATAGTCCAGCCTAGAGGAAATAATGGCTTTAATGGCCATTAATGGCTTTAAATCCTTAGATAGGTAGCCTATTTAGGAAACATTAAATTAACCTAACATCTATTAGTAGGCCTATGCCCACTTCTGAATCGTGTTGCATCTGGGCATAATTAATGAAAGAAGGTCATTATTTTACACATATCAGACATTCTATAGGTTAATCATCTGTAACAGATTTGGAAAACAATTGATTTGTACTTACGCATTTACCCGATCAGCAATACATTGCCAACAAGCCTGTCTTGCTTTATTGGCAGACGATGTGTTCGATTTCCCCCTTAATGTTAATTTAAATTCCTCATAGCTCCGCATAATCGTGCATTCTTCTTCGGTAAAGTAAGGTGACCGGGCCATCATTGAAAAATGGTAACATGCGCTGCAACCTGCCCCTTTTATGTGAATGCGCACAAACTCCAATTAGGTTAACACAGGTTCAACAAATCAACATCTTAATCAGCGTCATAGTACCGATTAACACCATTTGAGAACACCAGGTTTTGTCAACCCCGGTTTAAGAAGTTAACCCTGGGTTACATCTGAGTAAGTTAACCCCGCTTCGTAGTACAGGCCCCAGGTGTATTTAGTGATAAAACAGTTCGACTGTCACTGAAATACCATAAATAATACCAATGCCATAAATGAAAATAATAATAGTTTTTTTGTTATGGTTTAAGCAAAGTCTGATGGAACCCAAAATGCAACACAGAAACCAGAAGAGGATGGTAGGTGAAAACACAATGATTTATTTCTCCCAAACCATCGTGAAAACACTCCAAAACCAATGGTGAAAATCTATGTTCAAAGTACAAACAAAACTCCGAGAGGTGCACACACTAACAGGAGAGGAACAGCAGGGAGCAGGTGGCAGCACACAAGGAGGTAACGCACACAAAAGAAAAACACTACAACCCCAATTCCATTGAAGTTGGGACGTTGTGTAAAATGTAAATAAAAACGGAATACAATGATTTGCAAATCCACTTCAACCTATATTCAATTGAATACACCACAAAGACAAGATATTTAATGTTCAAACTGATAAACGTTATTGTTTTTGTGCAAATATTTGCTTGAAATGGATGCCTGCAACATGTTTCAAAAAAGCTGGGACAGTGGTATGTTTACCACTGTGTTACATCACCTTTCCTTCTAACAACACTCAATAAGTGCTTGGGAACTGAGGACACTAATTGTTGAAGCTTTGTAGGTGGAATTCTTTCCCATTTTTGCTTGATGTACAACTTCAGTTGTTCAACAGGCCGGGGTCTCCGTTGTCGTATTTTGTGCTTCATAATGCGCCACACATTTTCAATGGGCGACAGGTCTGGACTGCAGGCAGGCCGGTCTAGTACCCGCACTCTTTTACTACGAAGCCACGCTGTTGTAACACGTGCAGAATGTGGCTTGGCATTGTCTTGCTGAAATAAGCAGTGTTGCCACAGTTACTTTGAAAAAGTAATCCAATTACTGATTACTCCTTGAAAAAGTAACTTAGTTACTTTACTGATTACTCAATTGGAAAAGTAACTAAGTTAGATTACTAGTTACTTTTTAGTTACTTTCCCCAGCTGCCAACAACAACCCTCTGCCACCTCAAAATGACAATGATACCTGTTTTGCCAAAACTCACTTTATAGTCACCCTTTCTTGACTTCAATGAAAATAAGTATTTGTTTTATAAAAAGTAAAATAAAGACCTCTTTCTTGACCTCATATTTAACTATTGACAGCACTGCAACAGTAAAACTTGTAGTTTCTAACCTACATTGTTTATAAATGTAACTATAAAATTCATTCTAACATCTCTAAACATTTTACTTGTCGAAATTATTATTATTTTAAGTAGTATTAGTAGTTGTAGTAAAAAACGGCTTCAAAACTGGACCTTTAATCTAGGGGTGTTGTGGGGGGGGCACATCCCTGCCCCACGCCCCCATTCCATCTGGTTTCGCCCCTGCTTTGGCGTTTGAGCACAAAGAATGGATAACATTTATTTATGCAGAAAACATGACCAGATTTACAGGTAAGAAAGTTTTATTGTGTTTTCACATCATGCGGTCCTCAGAAAGAGAGTTTAGGTGCATTTGAGTGAAAAATAGTGTCAGTTGTTGACGCGTCGCGGAGGATCAGCTGTATTTAGCAGCAGATACAGAGCGGCTCAAATCAGAATTCTAAATAAGGAGAAAAAAAAGCACGAGCTGCTAGGTAGCTGCTGCAAAAAAAACGCGGATGAAAAGCTCACAGCTCGCTTAAAGTGGACAGACGTCTTCTATCCTCGAGCCTGCCCACACGTCACCTTGGTGTATTGACTGCTGTCAGATTCTGTGATTGTCTGTATCATCGTTGTGCACATTCACAACATTAAATTGTTACCTTTTGGCTCATCTATTGACCGTTCATTTGCGCCCCCTGTTGTGGGTCCATGTCACTACACTTTCCCCAACAACAGGTCTGGACTGCAGGCAGGCCAGTCTAGTACCTGCACTCTTTTACTATGAAGCCACGCTGTTGTAACACGTGCAGCAGGTGCCTTGGCATTGCCTTGCTGAAATAAGCAGGGACGTCCCTGAAAAAGACATTGCTTGGATGGCAGCAATGTGTTGCTCCAAAACCTGGATGTACCTTTCAGCATTGATGGTGCCATCACAGATGTGTAAGTTGCCCATGCCATGGGCACTAACACACCCCCATACCATCACAGATGCTGGCTTTTAAACTTTGCACTGGTAACAATCTGGATGGTCTTTTTCCTCTTTTGTCTGGAGGACACAACATCCATGATTTCCAAAAACAGTTTGAAATGTGGACTCATATGACCACAGCACACTTTTCCACTTTGTGTCTGTCCATTTTTTTTTTTTTTTGAGGATTTATTTCATTCATTTAAAAGAAAAACAGAAAAGCAAAATTAACAAAATTAACAAAACATTACAAACCATTGAACGAAAAGGAGCAGTTTGGAAGAACAAGTCTTATATATTCTGCCCCTTTTTTTTACAATACAATCTTGCAAAGCATCATCAATCGACATCATTGCATTTCTATGACTTTGTCACATGCCACCGACTTCTTTCCTAATGTTAACCATTATTTAAAAGACTACATCCCTAATAGATTACATTTTAAACTTCAAATATTCTAAACATTATTAACAGATTACATTTTTGGCTTTGTCACAGCCCACTGACTTATTTCATAGTTTCATACTTATGAAATACATCAAGTTTAATATGTTTTTTAAATAATTTAAGCGACCTTGATTCTTTGATTTCTTTGTTGAGGTTGTTCCATAATTTTACACCAAATCAAATCAATTTTATTTATACTCAACAAAAATATAAACGCAACACTTTTGGTTTTGCTCCCATTTTGTATGAGATGAACTCAAAGATCTAAAACTTTTTCCACATACACAATATCACCATTTCCCTCAAATACTGTTCACAAACCAGTCTAAATCTGTGATAGTGAGCACTTCTCCTTTGCTGAGATAATCCATCCCACCTCACAGGTGTGCCATATCAAGATGGTGATTATGTTATGTGTCGGACGCGGTCGGAGCACCGACACAGCGTTTGACAGGACCCAGCATAAAATAAGCAGAGCACAGTTCAAAAGATAACAGAATTTACTAATCATAATGAGTGCAGTGATAAACAACCAAAAATGTCCGCGGTCTGGTGAGGTGAAAACACGGCGCGCTCTCAGCAGCGCAAACGGTCCGGAGCCACAGCAGTTCGGACCCAGGGACCCCACCGACACCCCCCAGGTGGCCGCGACAAACCATGTCTGTGAAGAAAGAAAACATGAGGTGAGTCCAACACTCTCCACCCAGAGAGACACAGCTCAAAAGGTGCACACAATCAGCAAACACTTCCTGGCTTAAATATATATATCAGCTTCTCACCCTGCAGGCACGGAACAACTCAGTTCAAATCTCCACTGCAGCAGAAGCTGATTAGACAATTAGCATAACGTGACAGCTCAATACAACAAGGTGTGAGGGACACCAAATCCACTGTCATTACTTCATAAAAGTCACCAAAACCAAATTACCTCAGGAAGTGTGCTGAAGAGCATGAGACCTCACCCAATCCTCCTTCACAGACTGTGGCATCAAACCTGGAGCGGTCTCTGCGTCCGTAATGGTGAGATTGTTCTCCTGACATCGATCTCACACGTCTGCTCACAAGGTCGAATCTCTGGCAATCACACACTGTGCATTCAAGGTTTAAATGCAGCAGTCTCTGATCAAGACAGAATACACCACAGCTGTGAGTCCTGATGACCTGCATGTGAAAACAAGCCTCAGGTGTTGAAGGGTGAGGTCCTAATGCTCAGCCACTCAGTCCTGAATGCATACCACCTGGTGGGAGAAACAGAAAACCAAGCCAGCCAAACACCCCAGCACACAACAGTACCCCACCCTCACGGGAAGCCTCCTGGCGACCACACGAACCTGGGCCAGAAAAAACACCCCGCTCCAGGGACCATAGCTGGAATGTTGGCTGGGAGCAAAAAACACCTCCTGCAGCTTCAGTCTCAGCTCCATATGCTGACGATCCAGCTGGGAAAGCCTGTCGCCAAGAGCCAAGCGTTACTGCGCTCTGAAGACAACGCCATCAGCTGCTCAACCTACAATGTTAATCTCTTCATGTGGTCATTGATCATCTCAATGTTGAGCTTCTCTAGTTCTTCCTTCAGCTGGATAATGTAAGCTTCCAGCCACCTCCTCTCCTCTGCCAACAGGGACCTTCGTGTTGAGACTATCAATCCCATCTTGGAGCTTATCTTTTCTCACCCTGAGCCTGTCTGCAGTAGACCGCTCCTCCTGGGTGTGTAGCATGTCTCCCTCCATGGCTTTAAGCTTCTTATCACTGTCTTTAGCATCATTAACTGCTTCATCCCTGGACATTTACAGCTCTTCCAGTCCTCTTATCTGATCTTTCAGTCGGGCCTGCAGTTTCTTCAGCTGCTATAAGACATCGCAATTTTCATTAGCATCTTCAAGAAGGCCTTCAAGCCCTCCCAAATCCAGCTCCTATGTCTTCTTGGCAGAGTGGGCCTGGGAACATTGCCTGCATTCATCCTCCAGCTGAATCTTCATCTCCTCCAGTTGCTGCTCCATGGCACGCTTGGACCTCTCCAAACTGTGAACTCTTTCCAAAGTCATCCATCTCAGTCTTGAGCACTTTGTTAAACCGGTCAAGTTCACCTTTCAAGTCTATAGACTTCAACTCCCCTGCCAGGGTCAAGACTTTTGTCTCCTTCTCCCTGGCCTCCGCTTCGGCATGATAATGCTCCTCTGCATATCGAGTAGCAATGCATTTCTCTTTGGCCCGCATCTGGTCAAACTTCCTTTGCTTCCTCTTCAGATTGGAGACGATCTGCCGAAGGTGGTCCTGGTCCACCATGAGGTCATCCGACTCTTGCTGCAAACGGATTTCTGTCTTATCCAGTTTGTCCATAGGCTGAACTTTTCTACTCCAGCTGCCGCTGAATACCGTCCAAACTCCCATTGGACTCAATTGAGGCCCTCTTCAGCCCCCTCTACTGACAAGGCGTCCTATCCTGCCTTTGTCTTCCTTTCAGCCAGCTGAGTCTAGAGAGTAGAAACTGGCTTCTCCACAGTCTTCTTGCTCTCTTTGTTCAGCATCTCCCGCAAAATATTCTCCTCATCCTCCATCTGCCCTAGGCGGATGGAGAAGGAAGGTGTCTTATGGATTTCCTCTTGGAGCAGCTCCTGAGTATCCTGCATCTGAGACTCCAGTGCAGAGATATCTTTTGTTGAATTTGATGGTCTTGCCTTCTGCTTCAGTTAGCAGACCTGTTAGAGTCTCCACCTCTGACTGCATCTTTGCATTCGTTTCTGTCAACTCTTGCTTCTGTCGTTCACTTTGCTCAATTTTGGCCAGGAGTTCTTGAACCTGTGCATTCAGCCATCTTTCGACTATGTTTTAGAGTCTGCTTGGTCACAAAACAAAAAGAAAAAACCCCAATAACCCCCCCAGGGAACACCACAACCAAACCCCTGGGGTGCAAACTGGGAGAAAAGAAAAAACAACCATACCAACACCCCCCTCTCCCCAGAGGACTGTCCCATCCAACCCCGGGAAGAGGAGAAAAGAAAAAACAAACATGACCCAAACTTAAGCTTGCAAAAAAAAAAAAATCTTCCCCCTCCCTTCCCCCCCCCGGACGATAGGTAGGGACCAACACCCCCCAGAGGACATCCCGCCAGCTCCAGGAGTAATAACCACAGCCGAAGTCCCTCTGGGATCCAAAGTCACCCACGGGGGCTCCCAGTGCCTCCCAGAGGACCGTTCCATCAAACCCCAGGAGACACCCCCCCCCATGACTAACAGACCCAGCCCCGGCCGTCTACGGCTAGATGGTCCCACAGTCATTTCCCCCCCAGAGGACACCACAGTCACACCCTGAGGGCGGAAACTGGGGGGGAAAAAAAACAAAACATACAAACAAAACAACAACCCCAACCCCACCCCCTCAGCGCAGTGGAAACTGGAAGCACGTCCAGTGTCACCAACCATGACTATACCCCAAAAGTCAACCGGGAGGAGTGGAACAGCGGTAATGGCGTACGGCACAAGACGGCGCCACCCCTCCGACTTTTAAACCAGCCACCAACTGCGGGTATATTCCACTGCCCCACACTTCAGCTACGCCGATGGCATACGGCTCATAGGCACGCTGAAGCCGGAGGTGGAACAGGGAATTAACAAAAAACACCCCTAAACCCCCCCCTTACCCGAGTGCAGAGGTTACCTGGGAAACGCCCAGCATAACCGAACTGCACCACCCCAGCAATGCCAATGGCAAACGGCACAGAGGCGCGCCAAGGCTGGAGGTTGTAAAGGGAATTAAAAAATAAATAAATACCCCAACCCCCCCCCCCCCCCCCCCAGGTGCAGAGGTTACCTGGGAAATGCCCAGCATAACCGAACTGTACCACCCCAGCAACGCCGACAACGCACGGCTCAAACGGCTGGGGCCGGAGGAGAAGACAGGGAAAAAAATAAAACATACCCCAACCCCCCCCCTCCCGGGTGCAGAGGTTACCTGGGAAACGCCCAGCATAACCAAACTGCACCACTCCAGCAACGCCGACAATGTACGGCTCACACGGCTGGAGCCAGAGGAGAAGAGAGGGAACAACAAAAACAAAAAAAGAGAAAAAGAAAAAAACAACCCAATTACCCCCCCATCACCCCCCAGAGGACCGTCCCATCAAACCCTGGGAGGTGAAACCAAAAGAAATAAAAAAGAAAGACCAACAGACAAACGTAAAGTCACCTGGGTCAAACTATGCTCCAGACAGCCTGCATTTTCAACTCCAGACCACAGACAGTGCTTTAAACCCACAAAAACAACAAATTAACCCCTGACAAAAACACCTCATACTAAAACAAGAAACAGATAATAGACCAATAAAAAAAAAACTAATATTGGCCTACATCGTCAAGTGCAAAGAATAGAAAAACATTGATTTCCATCCTTTGAACCTGAACGGTAATGTGACTCTGTCACCAACAGAGGGAGCCAAAGTGCCAAATAAGAAAATCCCCGTGGTAACAGAGTAAAAACCAATTCACACTGCTGTAAACAACAGCAGGTTATACCAAACAGCTTAAAGTGCAAACTAAATACCACTGGGGCTGCTACAACAGGTGTCGGAGCCAGCTGCATGGGAGGAGACGGGGCTACAGCCGTAACAGCGGGGTGCGACGCGACCCAAGCTGTAAACTCCGCCATGCGCGCACCAACGCGCATAACCGGCGGAGAGCACCGGCAACTGATCCCGGATCAACTCCAACATCTGCTGCAGCCTTCCCGGCAAAAATACCGTCTCTGCTTCCGCTGGTCCATTGTTAAATGGCCAGAGACTACTGTTATGTGTTGGACGCGGTCGGAGCACCGACCCAGCGTTTGACAGGACCCAGCAGAATTTAATAATCATAATAAGTGCAGTGATAAACAACCAAAAATGTCCACGGTCTGGTCAGGTGAAAACACGGCGCGCTCTCAGCAGCGCAAATGGTCCGGAGCCACAGCAGTTTGGACCCAGGGACCCCGCCGACACCCCCCAGGTGGCCGCGACAAACCGTGTCTGTGAAGAAAGAAAACATGAGGTGAGTCCAACACTCTCCACCCAGAGAGACACAGCTCAAAAGGTGCACACAATCAGCAAACACTTCCTGGCTTAAATATATATATCAGCTTCTCACCCTGCAGGCACGGAACAACTCAGTTCAAATCTCCACTGCAGCAGAAGCTGATTAGACAATTAGCATAACGTGACAGCTCAATACAACAATGTGTGAGGGACACCAAATCCACTGTCATGTAAATCCACTGTACTTCATAAAAGTCACCAAAACCAAATTACCTCAGGAAGTGTGCTGAAGAGCGTGAGACCTCACCCAATCCTCCTTCACAGACTGTGGCGTCAAACCTGGAGTGGTCTCTGCGTCTGTAATGGTGAGATTGTTCTCCTGACGTCGATCTCACACATCTGCTCACAAGGACGAGTCTCTGGCAATCACACACTGTGCATTCAAGGTTTAAATGCAGCAATCTCTGATCAAGACAGAATACACCACAGCTGTGAGTCCTGATGACCTGCACGTGAAAACAAGCCTCAGGTATTCAGGGTGAGGTCCTAATGCTCAGCCACTCAGTCCTGAATGCATACCACCTGGTGGGAGAAACAGAAAACCAAGCCAGCCAAACACCCCAGCACACAACAGATTAGACACCATGATTAGTGCACAGATGTGCCTTAGACTGTCCACAATAAAAGGCCACTCTGAAAGGTGCAGTTTTATCACACAGCACAATGCCACAGATGTCGCAAGATTTGAGGGAGCGTGCAATTGGCATGCTGACAGCAGGAATGTCAACCAGAGCTGTTGCTCGTGTATTGAATGTTCATTTCTCTACCATAAGCCGTCTCCAAAGGCGTTTCAGAGAATTTGGCAGTACATCCAACCAGCCTCACAACCGCAGACCACATGTAACCACACCAGCCCAGGACCTTCACATCCAGCATGTTCACCTCCAAGATCGTCTGAGACCAGCCACTCGGACAGCTGCTGAAACAATCGGTTTGCATAACCAAAGAATTTCTGCACAAACTGTCAGAAACCGTCTCAGGGAAGCTCATCTGCATGCTCGTCGTCCTCATCGGGGTCTCGACCTGACTCCAGTTCGTCGTCGTAACCGACTTGAGTGGGCAAATGCTAACATTCGCTGGCGTTTGGCACGTTGGAGAGGTGTTCTCTTCAACTCTATGCGAAGGAGATGTGTCGCAGTGCATGAGGCAAATGGTGGTCACACCAGATACTGACTGGTATCCCCCCCAATGAAACAAAACTGCACCTTTCAGAGTGGCCTTTTATTGTGGGCAGTCTAAGGCACACCTCTGCACTAATCATGGTGTCTAATCAGCATCTTGATATGGCACACCTGTGAGGTGGGATGGATTATCTCAGCAAAGGAGAAGTGCTCACTATCACAGATTTAGACTGGTTTGTGAACAATATTTGAGGGAAATGGTGATATTGTGTATGTGGAAAAAGTTTTAGATCTTTGAGTTCATTTCATACAAAATGGGAGCAAAACCAAAAGTGTTGCGTTGATATTTTTGTTGAGTGTATATAGCGCCAAATCACAACAAACAGTTGCCCCAAGGCGCTTTATATTGTAAGGCAAAGCCATACAATAATTACGGAAAAATCCCAACGGTCAAAACGACCCCCTGTGAGCAAGCACTTGGTGACAGTATGAAGGAAAAACTCCCTTTTAACAGGAAGAAACCTCCAGCAGAACCAGGCTTAGGAATGGGCAGTCTTCTACCTGGACTGGTTGGGGCTGAGGGAGAGAACCAGGAAAAAGACATGCTGTGGAGGGGAGCAGAGATCAATCACTAATGATTAAATGCAGAGTGGTGCATACAGAGCAAAAAGAGAAAGAAACACTCAGTGCATTCATGGGAACCCCCCAGCAGTCTAAGTCTATAGCAGCATAACTAAGGGATGGTTCAGGGTCACCTGATCCAGCCCTAACTATAAGCTTTAGCAAAAAGGAAAGTTTTAAGCCTAATCTTAAAAGTAGAGAGGGTGTCTGTCTCCCTGATCTGAATTGGGAGCTGGTTCCACAGGAGAGGAGCCTGAAAGCTGACGGCTCTGCCTCCCATTCTACTCTTACAAACCCTAGGAACTACAAGTAAGCCTGCAGTCTGAGAGCGAAGCGCTCTATTGGGGTGATATGGTACTATGAGGTCCCTAAGATAAGATGGGACCTGATTATTCAAAACCTTATAAGTAAGAAGAAGAATTTTAAATTCTATTCTAGAATTAACAGGAAGCCAATGAAGAGAGGCCAATATGGGTGAGATATGCTCTCTCCTTCTAGTCCCTGTTAGCACTCTAGCTGCAGCATTTTGAATTAACTGAAGGCTTTTCAGGGAACCTTTAGGACAACCTGATAATAATGAATTACAATAGTCCAGCCTAGAGGAAATAAATGCATGAATTAGTTTTTCAGCATCACTCTGAGACAAGACCTTTCTAATTTTAGAGATATTGCGCAATGCAAAAAAGCAGTCCTACATATTTGTTTAATATGCGCATTGAAGGACATATCCTGATCAAAAATGACTCCAAGATTTCTCACAGTATTACTAGAGGTCAGGGTAATGCCATCCAGAGTAAGGATCTGGTTAGACACCATGTTTCTAAGATTTGTGGGGCCAAGTACAATAACTTCAGTTTTATCTGAGTTTAAAAGCAGGAAGTTAGAGGTCATCCATGTCTTTATGTCGGTAAGACAATCCTGCAGTTTAGCTAATTGATGTGTGTCCTCTGGCTTCATGGATAGATAAAGCTGGGTATCATATGCGTAACAATGAAAATTTAAGCAATGCCCTCTAATAATACTGCCTAAGGGAAACATGTATAAAGTGAATAAAATTGGTCCTAGCACAGAACCTTGTGGAACTCCATAATTAATCTTAGCCTGTGAAGAAGATTCCCCATTTACATGAACAAATTGTAATCTATTAGATAAATATGATTCAAACCACCGCAGTGCAGTGCCTTTAATACCTATGTCATGCTCTAATCTCTGTAAAAAATTTCACCATTTACTGCAATACTCCGTTCCTTTATCTTGGTTCTGAATCTTGGTTTTTTAAAGACTTCTGTGCCCTTCAAATTATAACTACTTACTCTTTTTTCAAACATATTTTGAATGTTTATTGGTAAGGTATTGTTATTTGCTTGGTACATTATTTGTAGTAATTTTAAATCAACTAAATCATGAAATTTAAGTACCCTATACTTAATGAACAATGGATTAGATGGATCTCTAAATCCACTGTTGCCAATCACTTTTAAAGCTCTTTTCTGCTTAATAAATAAAGGTTGTGTATAAGTTGTACATGTTGATCCCCAGATTTCTACAAAATAAGTCAAATATGGAACAATCAATGAATTGTACAATGTTAATAATCCATAACTATTTAATGAATATTTAACATTATGCAAAACAACAATGGCTTTTGCTATCTTTCCTTTTATGTAATTTATGTGTGACTTCCATGTAAAATCTTCATCAATCATAACTCCTAAAAAATTTCATTTCTTTTACCCTTTGAATGTCCATTCCATCTATTTTTAATGACACATCATTTTTTTAACTGTCATTAAACAATATGAAATTTATTTTATTAAGATTAAGTGACAATCTGTTTATATCAAACAATATTTCATTTTTTCCAACTCTGTATTTATCACTTGTGCTACTTCCTGTATATCTGATCCAGAGTAAAATAATGTTGTATCGTCAGCAAATAAAATGCTACCAAGTACATTAGATATATTCACAAAATCATTGATATACAAAATAAACCATTTGGGTCCAAGTACCGACCCTTGTGGTACTCCACACATAATATTACACAATTCTGATTTAGTATTATTTATCTGAACAAACTGTTTTCTATTTTCTAAGTAGCTTTTTACCCACTGATGTGCAATCCCTCTTATTCCATATTGTTGTAACTCGTGAAGCAATCTTGAATGATCGATAACATCAAAAGCTTTTTTCAAGTCAATAAAAACACTTATCATATAATCCTTATTATCTATTGCTGTTGATATTTTCTCTGTTAATTCCATAATTGCCATAGCTGTCGAATGTTTTGTTCTAAATCCATACTGAGCATTATTTAAAATATGATGTTTCTCAATGAATTTATCCAACCTTGTCACAAAAACCTTTTCCATAATTTTAGAAAACTGTGGAAGCAATGACACTGGCCTGTAATTTGAAACGTTATGTTTGTCTCCATTTTTATATAATGGGACTACCTTGGCAATTTTCATTTCGTCTGGTAAAATTCCTGTTGACAGAGACGGATTACAAATGTAAGTGAATGGTTCAATAACAGTTTCTATTATACTTTTTACAGTCATCATGTCTAAATCTTCATAGTCAGTTGATCTTTTGCTTACACAGTTTTTTACAATATTCCTTATTTCATCTTTTTCCACATTGTCAAGGAAAGTACTATTGACCGTATTTACAGTTGTATTTAATTTATCTTCTACTATTGGTTTATTTCCCAGCAGATTTGATCCCACCTTTGCGAAATAATCATTAAACTCATTTACAACTTCTTTTATATCATTTATCTCTTTATTTTCCTTGACAAGGTAATTCGGAAAAGTTGATGTCACTCCGTCACTTTCCATCACACTTTTTATAATTCCCCATGTTGCCCTCATATTATCTTTACTCTTATTCAATTGTTCACTATAATAATCTTTTTGTTTGTTTGTTTCCTAATTATAGTCAATAGTTTATTTTTATATTTTTTGTATCTGTGTTCTGTTTCCTTTGTTTGCATTTTTAAAAAGCACTTATATAAATAGTTTTTCTTTACACAAGCCTTTTTTATTCCCTTGGTCAGCCATGGTTTATTTACTCTTTTCTTACTAGTTTTTATTAATTTACAATTTTTATTATATGATTTCATCAGTATTTTCATGAATGAACTATATGCTACATTAACGTCACCAACATAAACCTCTTCCCAATTTTGATTTTTAAGATCATAATTTAATGCCTCCAAGGCTTTTAATGACTTATCTCTTTTAAAGTTTATGTGTTTTTTTTTTGTACCTATTTTTATATTGAAATATTGAAAAAACTGGTAAATGATCACTGAGATCTGTCATCAATATCCCATTCTTAATAATTTCATCTGTTCTATTTGTGAATATATTGTCAATTACAGTTGCACTTTGCGATGTAATTCTGGTTGGTTTTGTTATCAAGGGGAATAAACCCAAGCTATTCATTGAATTCACAAAATCACTTACTCTTTGGCAACTGGAGTTTTCCACATTAACATTAAAGTCTCCACACATAAAGAGCATTTTGTTTTTGATTTGATGGAATAATTCTTTTATTTTATCTGTAAATTTCACAACACAAGAGTCTGGTGCTCTGTATACACAAGTGATTAGAATATTTTTAGATGTTTCATGTACAGTTTCCACTGTCACAATTTCTATGACATCATCTATAATTGTCATTTCTGCTACAATTTTACATGTCAGATCTGTTTTTATGTACAAAGCAATACCTCCACCTTTTTTTCTCTTCTATTTACAAAATATAACTCATATCCCTCCATTTGAACATCAGCCATGAGGTCATTTTTAAGCCAAGATTCTGTGATTGCAACAATGCTGAATCTATTTTTAAACTGGTTTAAATAATCTTTTATTTTTGACATTTTATAGTACAAGCTTCGAATGTTTATATGTATGAGTGACAGGGTATCTTCAGTAATTTTTTTCACTATTTAACTGTTTTTCCGTATAATACTCACAACCAATTGTAGTCAAGTCAAATATACTTTCATCAATATTGGTGTCTATGTCATATATTTTATCATCTGATGAATGAGCTCAGGCCCAGAGAAGGCGGTGGTGTTTCTGGATGTTGTTGATGTATGGCTTTCGCTTTGCATGGTAGAGTTTTAACTTGCACTTGCAGATGTAGCGACGAGCTGTGTTAATTGACAATGGTTTTCTGATGTGTTCCTGAGCCCACGCGGTAAGATCCTTTACACAATGATGTCAGTTTTTAATGCAGTGCCGCCTGAAGGATTGAAGGTCATGGGCATTCAGTGTTGGTTTCCGGCCTTGCCGCTTACGTGTAGAAAGTTCTCCAGATTCTCTGAATCTTCTGATTATATTATAAACTGCAGATGATGGAATCCTAAATTCCTTGCAATTCAACATTGAGAAACATTGTTCTTAAACTGTTGGACTATTTTTTCATGCAGTTGTTCACAAAGTGGTGATCCTTGCCCCATCTTTGCTTGTGAATGTCTGAGCCTTTTGGGGATGCTCCTTTTATACCCAATCATGACACTACCTGTTTCCAATTAGGTGTTCTTTGAGCATTCATCAACTTATCAACTTTCCCAGTCTTTTGTTGCCCAGTCCCAACTTTTTTGAAGTGCTGCAGGCATCCATTTCAAAATGAACAGATATTTGCACAAAAACAAAAAAGTCTATCAGTTTGAACATTAAATATCTTGTCTTTGTGGTGTATTCAATTAAAGATAGGTTGAAGACGATTTGCAAATCATTGTATTCTGTTTTTATTTACATTTTACACAATGTCTCAACTTCATTGGAATTAGGGTTGTAACTCACTGAGAAACAATTTAATACAGGGTAACACTGGAACACAGGGAAGAAAAAATCAAATACAGCCAGGCAACACAAACAAATGTGAGTGAATAAACCAGCAAGAGGTGGGGAACAAGTGAGGGCTTAAACAGTAAATTATTAACTCAGCACAGGTGTGTAACTAAGGGCCCTGTCCCACTGGCGTTTAGGAGGATTTGCGTATGGATTGTGCACAAAATTGGCCTATATTCGCCAAACATCCGCAATATCCGTGTAACATGCCTGTATGAGTCGACCGTCATCCGAACATGCCCGTGATCATCCGCAGAGGCACGCATGTCCACAGCCAGGATTTTTGAGCTGTTCAAAAATCTGAATGCGGATGACATCCGCCTTACATACTCCATATACTCAATTCATACACAATACATACTCACTCTATGCGCTGTATATCTGCCGTTAACCGCTGATATCCACAACTGACGGGGATTTGCGGTTTGGCAGCAGACCGGGACAGTGTGTAAAACAGGTATATTGCGCGCCCATCGTGTCCACATCACAAACTAAAATATGTTGTAGCAAATGCATACAAATTGGCCACGAATAAAGCATTGTCATTACATCTGCTTTGCAGCTGATTTGCGGACAATCTGTGAAGGCATAACAAACACGTCATGTAAACCCAAAGTGTGGCAGAAAGTAACATACCTGCCAGTCAGTGCCGGTCCGGCTGTGTAAATCCACAAAGACGTAATAGCTGCTGCAATCCAGGACTTTTATTTAACACCAACAAAAGGAAATGTTGCTGTTTATCCACAACCCACTCAAAAAAAAACAAAAAAAAACACAGTCTCACACCCCAAGCAGTTTCCCCCCTCCCGCTCCCCAAACTCATGAACAGTTAACCCTTGCATGACAACACTCTGTGATCAACTTGTCCAAGTCCAGCAAATGCTCCAGAGGCTGTATTGTTGGTGTGAATAGTGATGCCGACGGCCCGGGTGCGCTTCTTTTATGACCGCAGTGCAGATGCCGTGCATGCGCAACATGTGCTCGACGCATTCATAATACACCTGTAATACTGCCGTGATAATCTCAATGTGTCGGATCAGTTTCCTCACTACATGCATTATATAACCGTGATTGTTCATCATATATTCACTATATATTATTAATGTATCCGTAATTCATACTGGGACATTTGTCATTTTTGGCCATTTTTGTTGTGGACGACAACGAACGCCCACAATTTGTATACTCAATTCATGCGCAATTAATCCTCTCCCCAGTGGGACAGGGCCCTAAGGAGGCAGGATGAAGAACAGGTGCATGTGGAAAACAGGGGAAGGAGGAGAAGGAAGTGCACATGAGGAAGTGACTGAGCAAAATGGAGGACTGGTGTGTGACAGGGTCAAAGGTCATGTGGCAAACAGGAAGGTGGTAAAAAATTCAAAATGTACAGAAGGTGAGTGTAGATCATTGTCTATGCGCTGAACCACATGTACTACATGAGATGCCGTAGTTATTGCCAGCGCGCATGCTCCGCCTCCAGGCTGACACGATGCTAATGCTCTGTTACCTGACACGGAAAGCCGCCAGTAAAAAGTTACGTTAACCCCCGCTGTGCCTCCTCACTCATTTCGACATGGTGTCAGAAGGTTTTTTTAGACCTGCAGCTAACAAGTTTTTTCATGATTTTATCCGACTGTCGGATATTCAGACAAAGCTGAAAGTTACGACAAGCCCACGATGGCGGAGGGTTTTCGTAGGCCAGACCCGCTTGTTTTTGAACGTGACCTCGCCGAAAGTTGGCGTGTTTTTGAAAGAGAATATGATATCTTCATTGAAGCTGCACATGCAGATAAACCTGCTAAAACAAAAGCGTACATCCTCCTCAACCTTGCAGGAGCAGAAGCCATTGAACGGGAGCGTTCATTTGTTTATGCAGCAGAAGTCAGGGAGCCAGGTGAAAATGGAGCCGTCCTGCGTGCAGAATCCAGAGAAGACCCCGAATGTCTCAAACGCAAATTCCGTGAAATCTACAACCCACAACACAACAAAACAATGGAGAGACACAAGTTTCACACTCGAAATCAAAAACAGGGTGAGACCACCGAATCTTTCATCAGTGATTTGAAAATCAAAGCGAAAAGTTGTCACTTTGGAGAGCTAACAGATGAACTGATTTGCGATAGGATTGTGTGTGGCATCAACAGTGACAGTATAAGAAAAGCCCTGTTACGTGATAGCAGCTTAACTCTTCCTAAAGCTATTTCTATCTGCCGCATTTATGAGGAGACTGAGGAGAGCACAAAAGCCTTGGCGAAGCAGGCAGCAACAGTGGATGCGCTACAGCTAAACTCCACTAGAGGGCAGCACAAGAAAAGCTTTGCGTCGTGCCTGTTTATTGCAAGAACTGCGGAGGCAGCCACCCAGCGCACAGAGGTAAGTGTCCAGCGTTTGGCCAGCAATGTCATAGATGCAAAAAGATGAATCATTACAAAAAATGCTGCAAGTCAAAATCAGCCAATCAAACTCCAGAAAGGAAACGCTTCACAAAGAAAAGCTACTCAAGAAAGCCAGTACATCAGTTAGATGTTGAGCAATCTGAATACACTGTTGATGATGATACGTTCCATGTGGACGTAGTGTCTGTGGACACTGTCAAAGCTCAGGTGGAAGACCGTGATGAAGGATATGTCACTTTGCACATAAATGACAAGCCTATTGAAATGAAAATAGACACAGGAGCAAAGTGCAACGTAATGGCTAAAGACACTTACCAGCAGCTTTCAGGAGGGACAATCATTCCATGTGGCAAGACTGCTAATCTTGTGGCTTATGGAGGCAGCAAAATTGAAACTGTAGGTTTTGTCACACTGCCCTGCTACTTAAATGGACAGAAACACAGCCTACCCTTCTTTCTGGTAGAGCGTGATGTCACACCACTTTTGGGATTTCGTGCATGTATGCATCTCGGACTTGTCACACTCAGCCCTCATGTCCACCAGGTCAGCACAGAAACTAAAACAGACTTTGTAAAGAATATCAAAGAGCAATACAAAGATGTGTTCAGTAACGAACTAGGAGAACTGCCAATAACATACTCTATGACATTGGATCCAGCAGTGCAGCCAGTCGTCCGTCCAGCACACCGCATCCCCTTGGCAATGCAGGCAAGCGTAAAAGCTGAACTGGACAATATGACAAGCAAAGGTGTCATTACATCCGTCTCTGAACCTACAGACTGGGTTTCATCAATGGTCGCTGCTCACAAAAAAGAGAAGGAAGAAATAAGACTGTGCATAAACCCCAAAGACTTGAACACTGCTTTAAAGAGACCCCATTATCCGATGTGTAGTGTGGAAGAAGTTGCCACCCAGATGTCAGGTGCAACTTTGTTTTCAGTACTCGATGCGAAGAACTCCTTTTGGCAAATAAAGCTCGACCAAAAGTCATCCATGCTAACAACATTTAGCACACCTTTTGGGCACTACAGGTTTCTCCATATGCCATTTGGCATAAACTCAGCAAGCGAAGTGTTTCAGAGCTCAATGGAACAACTGTTCGCAGGACACCCATGTGCTATCATAGTCGATGACATCATTGTCGGAGGTCGTGATGCAGCAGAACACGATGCCAACCTAGAGAAAGTGCTTGACCGTGCACGAGAAATTAAACTTAAACTCAACCCGCAAAAGTGCAAGTTTTGCCTCGACCAAGTCTGCTACGTCGGTCACTTATTCACAAAAGAAGGTTTAAAAGCTGACCCCACCAAGACTGAAGCGATCACAAACATGCCCGTTCCGCAAGACTCTCTCACTGTACAACGCTTCCTGGGCATGGTAAACTATCTCGGGAAGTTCATCCCAAATCTCAGCAACATCGCAGCACCACTCAGGCAGCTCACTCATAAAGACATTGCATGGTGCTGGCTCCCGCAACACCAACAAGCATTTGAAAATCTCAAGTCATGCCTATCCAGCTCACCAGTCCTGTCATACTTCGACGTAAAGAAGCCAGTGACACTGACCTGTGATGCGCCTCGTTACGGACTGGGTGCAGCATGTTTACAAGTTGAAAAGCCTGTTGCATACGTATCTCGCACTATGTCAGACACAGAAACTCGCTATGCGCAGATCGAAAAAGAACTTCTTGCAGTTGTTTTCGCATGTACCAAGTTCAAAGACTATATCTATGGCAAGCACACAGTCATTGAAACAGACCACCAACCTCTGGTCACTATACTGAAGAAGCCAATCCACACCGCTCCAGCTCGTTTACAGAGGACGCTACTACGTTTACAAGCTTATGAATATCACCCTGATCTACAAAAAGGGCAAGCACATGTATCTCGCCGACGCCCTGTCTCGAGCCCCAACCAGCACTGGTTCTCAATCGCCAAGTGCTCACAACTCATTTGAGGTAATGTCTGTCAGTTTCATCTCAACAGCCAGGCTCGAGGAACTCAGACAACACACAGCTAAAGATCAGGTGGTTCAAGTTCTCAGCAACGTGATCCAAAATGGATGGCCCGACAAGGAACGCCAGGTACCTCCCCCTGTCCAACCATACTTTCCCTACAGAGATGAGTTGGTCGTGGAGGATGGCATTGTTGTCAAAGGCCACAGACCGGTCATTCCAGACTCACTGCAACAAGAGTACATCCAAATCATGCACAGAGGTCACCCAGGCCTTGAATCAACAAAGAGCAGAGCCAGAAGCACGGTGTTTTGGCTCAGCATGAATAAGGACATTACAAGAGAACTACTGTCTTGCGCAGTATGTAACAGTACCCGTCCGCACCAACAAAAAGAACCATTAAAACCACACCCAGTTCCAACCCTGCCATGGTCTACTGTTGCCACAGACATTTTTGAATGGCATGGTAAGCAGTACTCAGTACTAGTGGACTCGTACTCAGGATGGTTCGAGATCGACCTTCTCCGTGACATGTCTTCAGCAGCTCTTATCAAAAACCTTAAAAGACATTTTTCTGTTCATGGCACACCGCACCTTGATCTCGGACAACGGCAGGCAGTACACAAGCCAACATTTCAAGGAGTTTGCCAAACAATGGGACTTTGTTCACGCTACCAGCAGTCCAGAATATCCACAGTCCAACGGATTAGCTGAACGTGCAGTCCGCAGTGCCAAACGGCTAATGGAAAGGTCACACAGAGATGGAACAGATGTTTTCCTTAATCTGCTAAATAATCAGAAATATTCCTCGCGAGAAAATGCTAGGATCTCCAGCAGAACGTCTCATGTCTCGACAAACTCGCTCAACCTTTCTTGTCAATAACAGTCTACTAGCGCCTAACCCAAAGAGTACACACAAGATTGCCTCACAACTCAAAAACAAAAGACTCATTCAAAAACGATACTACGATGCTACTAGTCGCCCACTACAGCCACTCTCAGAAGGACAAGTCGTCCATTTGCAGACCACAAAGGGGCACGACCGCCTTGGCGTGGTGACTCAAGCATGCAAAGAGCCGTGCTCTTATGTCATCGAATCCAACGGAAGCACCTACAGGAGGACTCACCGCCACATCCTTCCTGTTGCTGAGCCGCCACCACCTCCGCGAGTCGACTCCAATGCCTCTTGTTCTCAACCGGAAGCACCAGGGGCACTGGACACTATTCCAACCACACCACAGCCCCGGCTGCTTCGACCCTCTCAGCCGACTGCTCCTTCCACCGGAGAGCAACCAACAGCTCCATCTCGCTCACCCACCCAACACCACGGATATCAAAAAGTGTCACACACTGGTCCCCCATACGTGACACGCTCAGGTCGGATTTGTAAGCCAAATCCAAAGAACAATGATTGAACTGCTTGTTACACTGTTCTGTCACAAAAAAAAAACAAAAAAAAAAAAACAAAAGGGGGCTACGTATTTTGAGTTCCACCCCCAGAGATTTTTCATTGTTTGCTATGCAGTATTGTGTACTTACAGCAATTATAAATTTTGTTCAATTAATAAGTGATTTTTCCCAAGCTTATACTCTGCTAAATTTACCGCAGGAATGTTTATTTTGAGACAGCTACATTTGCACTACTCATTCGGTGTGTACTTTACTTTTTATTTGTTTATTGAAGGCACAAGCTAAAAGGAGAGGATGTACATCATTGTCTATGTGCTGCACCACATGTACTACATGAGATGCCGTAGTTATTGCCAGCGCGCATGCTCCGCCTCCGGGCTGACACGATGCTAATGCTCTGTTACCTGACACGCCAGTAAAATGTTACGTTAACCCTCGCTGTGCCTCCTCACTCATTTCGACAGTGAGGAAAGGAAAAAACACAAGTCAATCAACCTTAAGCTGTGTTTACACATAATGACAGCAAGTTATGAATGCCACAAAGTATACTTTCTTGGCCACTGATCACGAATGTGATGATTCGGGGCAGAGGCGTCAGGTGTTCTCAGGAACTGCTGCAACCTGTTACCACGCATTACAATTAATGGTACGTGTTGCTGGAGAATTATCAGGAACCATTATGCACGGTCAAGAACAGCACATCTTTAAGTTCTGTCATGTTGTGAATGAGGTGAATTGTCTCCACACACCCCATATTCATCCAACCGTCAGCTGCTGAACAATTCAGATTGCTCCAGTTTGCTCCTCAAAATCCACAGCAGAACTTTGTGATTGCATGCTTCGTTGGGCTCTGTGGCATGGAGTGGCACAGAGAGGAGGAGGAGATGGAGGCCAGATGTGTGGCTTCACGCGGCTCTCATCTCGCTCATTTTCCCAAACACCCCTGATAATTTTCATGATTTTTCTTTATAAATCATTGACTGTCTGGATCAGAAATTTTAGTTAAATATGTGATATAGCAGATGAAAACACTGATATTTGAGAAGTGAAATGAAGTTTCTAGTATTTACAGAAAGTGTGAGATAATTATTTAAACAAAACTGGGCAGGTGCATAAATTTGGGCACCCTTGTCATTTTACTGATTTGAATACATTGAGCACTAATTATTGGAACACAGAATTAGTTTGGTAAGCTCACTGACCCTTGATCTCCTTACACAGGTGAATACAATCATGAGAAAGGGTATTTAAGGTGGCCATTTGCAAATGTTTCCCCTCTTTGCATCTCTTCTAATGAGTGGCAACATGGGAGCCTCTATACACCTCTCAAATGACCTGAAAACAAAGATTTTTCAACATCATGGTTTAGGGGAAGGATACAAAAAGCTGAGGAAATGGAAGACCGCAAGCACAGTACTAGTTAAGGCCTGAAGTGGCAGACCAAGAAAAATCTCAAATAAGCTGAAGCGAAGGATGGTAAGAACAATCATAGTCAACCCACAGACCTGCTCCAAAGACCTACAACATAATCTTTCTGCAGATAGTGTCTCTGTGCATCATTCAACTATCCAGTGCACTTTGCACAAGGAGATGCTGGATGAGAGAGTGATGCAGAGGAAGCCTTTTCTGCATTCACACCACAAACAGAGTCACTCGAGGTATGCTAAAGCACATTTGGACAAGCAAGCTTCATTTTGGAATAAGGTGCTGTGGACCGATGAAACTAAAATTGAGTTATCTGGACATAACAAGGGGCGGTATGTATGGATGAAAAAGAACACAGCATTCCAAGAAAAACGCTTGCTACCTACAGTAAAATTTGGAGGTGGTTCCATCATGCTGTGGGGCTGTGTGGCCAGTGCAGGTACTGGGAATCTTGTCAAAGTTGAGGGTCACATACATTCCAGTCAGTATCAGCAGATTCTTGAGAACAATGTTCATGAATCAGTGACGACCCTAAACACTACTCAAAATTTACTAAGGCATTCATGCAGAGGAACAAGTACAACATTCTGGAATGGCCATCTCAGTCTCCAGACCTGAATATTAATGAAAATCTGTGGTGTGATTTTAAGCGGGCTGTCCATGCTCACAAACCAGCAAACCTGAGATGTTTTGTAAAGAAGAATGGTCCAAAATACCTTCAACCAGACTCCAGACTCTCACTGTAAGCTATAGGAAGTGTTTAAAGGCTGTTATTTCTGCAAAAGCAGGATCTACTAAATACTGATGTATTTTTTTCTGTTGGGGTACCCAAGTTTGTGCACCTGCCTAATTTTGTGTAAAGAGTTATTTCACACTTTCTCTAAATCCTATAAACTTCATTTCATTTCTTAAATATCACATATTACATACAACTGTGTGTGTGTGTGTGTATATATATATATATATATATATATATATATATATATATATATATATATATATATACGAAGTCTGTTAGAAAGGTATCCGACCTTTTTTTTTTTTTCAAAAACCTGATGGATTTGAATCACGTGTGCTTGCATGAGCCAACCTTGAACCTTTGTGCGCATGCGTGAATTTTTTCATTCCTGTCGATTGCGTCATTTGCTTGTAAGCAGCCTTCGTGTGAGGATGGGTGTTGTCTCTCATCGGATTTTCTTTGCAAGGAAAATGGCGGAACAACTGGAGCAGCGCGACTGCATCAAATTTTGCCAGAAACTGGGTGACAGCCAGGTAGGTCCTTTTTATTTAAAAAAAAAAAAAAATGTGTATATATATATATATATATATTTTTTTTTTTTTTTTTTTTTTTTTTTTTTTTTGCCAAGATGTTTTGGCAGGTTATCAGCACCCACTAAACAGTAGATGAAGAAAAGAAATGGACAATAATTTTATTCATTTTTTTGTGTGTGTGTTCCTTTTTTCCATTGTTTTTAAACCCATAAAGCATCCATTATTATTTATTTATTTATCTGATTAAAACTGGGTGGCCTTCTGCCCTGTTGTCTGTCTTTTGTCCTCATTAAAGGTTAAACAATATCCATTTTGTGTGTTGCTGCAGCAGGTGGTAAAAGTTAAAATATTTCACTTTTGACAGCAAATGTCTTCAGGTGGTGCTGGTTAAAAAAAAATCTTAACAATAATAATGTAGTTGCACTGTACATACGATGGAGTTTTAGGGCCACATTGAATTTCTTTTTTTTTTTTTGGACTTCGAGAATAAAGTCGTAATATTACGAGAATAAAGTCGTAATATTACAAGAAAAACGTCGTAATTTTACGAGAAAAAAGTCGAAATATATTATGACTTTGTTCTCGTAATATTATGACTTTATTCTCGTAAAATTACGAATTTATTCTTGTAATATTACGACTTTATTCTCGTAAAATTATGACTTTATTCTCAAAGTCTTAAAATTATGACTTTATTCTCGTAATATTATAACTTTATTCTTGTAATATTACGACTTAATTTCAGTGCTACGACCTAAAATGTCGTCGTAGCACTGAAAGGGAACCATTGGTTTTTGATCTATTCAAAAGGAAAATGTGTGTGTGCGTGTGTGTGTGTGTGTGTGTGTGTGTGTGTGTGTGTGTGTGTGTGTGTGTGTGTGTGTGTGTGTGTGTGTGTGTGTGTGTGCAAATACAACCAAATCAAATATACCAAATGAACATGCTGATGTCAGATGCATTCATGTCTAAAAGCCAATCAGTATGAAATATGGGGAGACACAGTCTGCATAGATGATGACTTCAGAATGTAAATATGTCATAAAAAGTTCTTTCATCTAATGACAGCATTGTAGTGTGACACCACTCGAGCTGAATGAGGGCAGGGTGGAGGTGGCTGGAAATCCACTGGCAAAAAGAACTTTTCATGACTTTTGCCAAGTGTTGTGCCTGCTCAGGAGGAGTTACTGCCAAATGTGGCCGAGCACAAGTTGGTCAACCTTGAGGACCTGCGCCAAGTTGTTCCTAGGCCTGTTACAGGGGAAAACATTCATTCCATTGTTAGGGCTCTTTTGTAGGACATCCTAAGAATTTGTGTGATCCCTAATCCATTCTGGACATCATAGTCCACCATCTAGGTCTAGTTCTCGGTGGATTCTTGCATTCGTCTGGTGTGTGTTTTGTTGGGTAAGGTTATGGAATCCAGGAATTTGGGTGCCTTTCTCGCTGAGGAAAGGTTAAATGACTTTGGCTTTCCAGATGATGCTGTCATCATTGTGGAATCAATGGATACCATGATTAAACCAATTGATCATGGCACTACTTGATCATAAACCACTCACTTGTGCTGAGCTGTCTAAATTCATTGTCATACACTGACAATTGACAATGCAACAGTCTGAACATCAAGTTTGTAAATGACAGTCAGCTTTAAGATACAAACTAACTAGTCAGAAAAAGTTGGGACAATAAGGACAATGCAATCTGAAAAAAAAACACTGCAGCAACCCTTACTTTTGCTTTGACTTCTGTTTCACTTCACACAGAATGAACCCAAGATATTTCATGTTTTGTGTGGTCATCTTCATTTATACAGTGGATCTGGAAAGTATTCACAGCAGTTCACTTTTCTACATTTTGTTATGTTATAGCCTTATTCCAAAATAGAGTAAATTCACTTTTGCCATTAACATTCTACTCACAACACCCCATAATGACAACATGAAAAAAGTTTTTTAACAAAATTTTTGCAAAATTATTAAAAAATAAAAAGCTAAGAAATCACATGTACATAAGTATTCACACTTTGTGGATGCACCTTTGGCAGCAATTACAGCCTCAAGTCTTCTTGAATATGATGCCACAAGCTCGGTGCACTATCTTTGGGCAGTTTTCCCCATTCTTCTTTGCAGCACTTCTCAAGATCCACCAGATTGGAAACGGAGCATTTGTGCACAGCCATTTTCAGATCTCTCCAGACATGGTCAACTGGATTCAAGTCTGGGCTCTGGCCGGGCCACTCACGGGCATTCACAGAGTTGTCCTGAATCCACCCCTTTGACATCTTGGCTGTGTGCTTATAGTCATTGTCCTGCTGAAAGATGAACCATCACCCCAGTTTGAGATCAAGAGCACTCTGGAGCAGGTTTTCATCCGGGATGTCTCTGTACATTGCTGCATTCATCTTTCTCTCAGTCCTACTAGTCTCCCAGTTCCTGCCACTGAAAAACATCCTCCATTGCCACCACCATGCTTCACTGTAGGGATGGTGCCTGATTTCCTCCAAACATGACATCTGGCATTCATGCCAAAGAGTTCAATCTTTATCTTAATCTCAATCTTTGTGCTGTAGGTCCTAACTGCAGGAATGTATATTAACAAATGAAATGAAGCTGGCAACCCAAGATGTGAAACAGCTTGGGTTCATACCATCTGCAGTTAAACAGAAGTCAAAGTAAATGTCAGAAACACTGTGTTTTTGGTGGTGGGGGGTCACATTTTCCATATCATCCCAGCAATTTCTAATTTGTAGTCTATGGGCCGATTCCAGAAATATGCACTTTTGTTGCACCCCCCTTGTAACTTTGGTTTGATGGTTTCAGGTGATTCCCTGTTCATATGAGATAACAGTTCTACTTGTTGTCATGCGCACAAACAGAGCGAACCTTTTGACAACAGCCTTTTTTGACGGAAGGGTCGGCAAAAAAAACTGATTTACTGTTTATCATGATTATATCAGTCCTGAGGGCTTAAACGTGTTTTCCCTTCTTATAGATGCATTCTGGTGCTTACAAATCATAACACGTGTTTTTGCATATTTGAACCAAATTTGGTCTAGTTTTGGGGTGGCAATATATGATTTCTTGATCAATTTTCACAAATTCCTTCAATTTTTATCATCGTTTGCAAAACTGTGTTACTGTAGTTCCATTTGTCCATTTTTAATGATGTTTGATGTTACTACAATGTTTTGATACTATTCCAGGTGTTTTATTGAGAAGAAAACACCTTCATGAGGTCGTGACAGATGCCAGGCATTCCATAATTATCACTTTGTAAGAGGTGGGGGGCTCAGCGAAAATACACCAAAATACAGGTTGGGCTGTATTAACCTGTAACTTGATTTTTGATTTGTAGCATTGTCAGAAACACTTGGACAAGCATAATGCATCCTTAAACAGAAGTCAGAGTATTGAAACAAAAACTGAATCATATTTCAACAAAAAGCTAATTCTTTCACTCACTGAACCCTATTTTAAGCTAAGCCGCCTAAAACACCAATGTTTACACATTACATTGTTTAAATAAACAGATCAATTCTTCATATTACAATAGTCACTAGTCAAGCAGAAAAATGTCAATCACTATCATCTTCATCACTCCATTCATCAGAGCAAGTGTCCTTGGCATTAGTACACTCTGTGCACCCACAGGCATCAGTACATGCCATAGTGTTCTCATGGCATGAACATCGACCTCCCACACAGTGATCTTTCTTGCAGTTGCAACTAATCAATTGCAAGAGTACCTTTGGGGCTGGTTGCTGATCCATCCAATGGATGGAGAGGTGTCCATCAGTCAAATCCCAGTCATGCCCATCTGGACTGGGAGTTGGCGCATGTGCCTGGAGAGACCTGTGCCAAATGCATGCCTGGTAGTTCGCACATTTGACATGGTACTTCAGAGCATCTTTGGTCGGTGGTAGATGACTGGTTTGTGCGTTTTTGCTGCAGAAGAGTTTGTAGCGTACACTATCTGTCTTCTCCACTCTGTCCATACAGAGAGCAGACAAATTGAGCACACCCCTGCTGTAGGGCATCATTGTCATCATAGGAGTTACCAACCATCTTCATGGCTTCACACAGACCTGCGTCTGACTCCATCAGCTGGAATGCTTGCTTCTTTCCCTTACCAACAAAAGCACTTGTGCTATCACATCCTGTGAATGCATGCAATCCTGGTAGTGCTTGGCACATGTCTTGACTAAGGGATTCTCTGACAGCAGTCATGTCAATGTACCTCTCTCGCTGCTTAGTTCCAGTACAAAAGAGAATCCTGGCATCAATTTGGTGGCTGAAAGTACAGGCTAGTACAGTAACATCGGTATCTGGTGATTTGATCACAACACAGTCATGTTCATTGGATGATGCATGGCTGGCATGTAGCAGCATGCGGGTATCTGCTTCTTCTTGGCCCGTACACAGTTCATCCACCCTACTGCATACAATGCCATTCTCTCCTGTAAACAGTTTGTGGCACTCTGGATCATGAGTCACATACAGTTCTCCGAAGTTGCTAAACTGTGTGAGATATTGTGGTTGTTGCCACTCTCGTACTAGGAATGCTGCCAGGTTCTTCTTGTTGCTGCCATCGCTCATGAACTTCTTCCACTGGGTGAGACACTTTCTGCTTGCCATCTTGGATCTTGATCTGAATCGTCCCTCCTGCACCACGCTTTGCTCTCTTAGGGTTCTTGATGGACACCTCAGGATAGTTGTCAGTTCTGGTGCTACTCTGGGATGAAGTTGACTTCACCAGGTGGAACAGATAGCTAGCCAGCTCACTGAATGTCCTAGGAATTGATTTCATAGCCTGCATCATGGCCATCTCATCAAGAATCCAGATGGCACAGGTAGGCACTACTTCAACAGGCTTGGCCTTTTCTTCAAGGATGTGAAGCAGCGTGGCCTTTGTTGTCTTTGCAGGGGCACCATCTGGAGTGGCAAGTGACCATGGCAGAGGTCCAAGTGGATACTTCAGGACCTCTTGCATGTTCATCTGTCGATGTTGGGCAATGATGACCATCCTGCCAAACAACCCTCAATCAGCCTTGATGATGACATTGCTTCCAGCTGATTGCATTTACAAGGTTTTGAAATGTCTCCAATTTGGCTTTTGGTAGCGGAGCAAACACGTCAACTTCTCTTGTTCTCAGCCTCTTCTCCACAAAAGTGCAGAAAGCATCATTGCCCTTCTGCTCTGCAGTCAGCAGGTGCTCTGCAATGGCACTGGTTGCTTTGACTGCTGATGCAATGTTCACGAGTGGTTCATTTGGGTCCCGGGACTTGTATGGGTTGATCCAGTTCGCGACAGTGTCCATGACTTTGAGCACATCATCTTCATCTATCTTCATGCGTGGCCCACTGGCCTCCTTGTGCCACTTGGTGTCCCCATCATAGAGACCTGCCATTTGTCTGCAAATTTGCAAGGTCTTCGCTCTGTCATGTGCAGTCAGGATCCAGCGCTGGGCTGCACCTTTGTTGAAGCTAATACCTATGATCCCTCCCTTTGATTTGGAGTCCCTGTTCATGGTTTGCTCAGTGGTCTGGTCCACAGGCACTTGTGACCGTGTTGAAAAGCAAACTGTCCATTCTCAAGCAAGGAATTGGCATATGGGTGAGTCTGCGGTAGCAGGAGCATCTCACACCAGTAAACAGACAGGTACCTAGCATAATTGGTCCTGTCGTATGCGAAGATCCACGGCAGCATCTCACGTATGGAGCAAATGTGCAAACTCCAGATCCCCTCTCGTGTAGCCCTGGTGAATTGCAACAATAGACAGACTAGTTCTATGTATGCGTCCCAGAAAGCTGCCAGCTTTCTGGGAGTGCGTGGCATCTGACTAAACCTCATAAAGGTGTTGTCTTCTGAATAAAACAACTGGAATAGTATCAAAACATTGTATTAACATCAAACATCATTAAAAAAAACAGACAAATGGAACTATGATAACACACTTTTGCAAACTTGATGATAAAAATTGACGGAATTTGTGAAAATTGATCAATAAATCATATATTGCCACCCCAAAACTAGACCAAATTTGGTTCAAATATGCAAAAACACATGTATTATGATTTCTAAGCACCAGAATGCATCTAAAAGAAGGAAAAACACGTTTAAGTCCTCAGGACTGATATAATCATGATAAACAATAAATCAGCTTTTTTGCCGACCCCTCCGTCAAAAATGGTTGTTTTCAAAATGTTCGCTCTGTTTGTGCGCATGACAACAAGTAGAAATGTTATCTCATATGACCTGGGAATCACCTGAAACCATCAAACCAAAGTTACAAGAGGGCTGCAACGAATTCATTTTCTAGAGCCTTTTCTGGAATCGGCCCATAGACTATTGGTGGTGAACATTTATATTTACTCTCTCACATTCAGTAATCAAAAACAGGTTCTTTCAAAAAGAATCACTGCAGGTAACATTTAAAAGAAAAACAAGTCACAAATGTGAATGCTTTAAAGCCAGAAAAAGTCACTCAGAAAATATATTACGAATACTTGTAAGTTCCTACAAGTTTTTGGTCCTGTGATGTCACACGATTTAATGCCAAACACTCACATGACCACTTGACAAGCAGATGAATGTGGAAAAAGAAAAACGAAAAAGTGGAATGCTGTGGGAATATGGGCTGAGTGACTTTTTTAGGGGGGAAAACTGAGACTCTGAGTTTAATAAGAACCAGGAGAGTGTGTGCCGGTGTCTTATGGCTCCGTGTGAATTGAGACCAGCAGCAGCTGGAGTCTGTATCGAACAGCTCTGCACTTCACACGGCATCACCACGAGAAGAGCATGGCACTGCTCTGCTGGAGTCTTCTCCACTGCTTCACACACTCCCACAGACCCGCCTGTGTGTGGGAATGACTTGGAGCTTTGTGCTTCTCATTACTGTAACGTGCACACCTCTCGAGCTTACCGTAGTGCAGCTGCTGCTCCCACTGCTGGCTTACAGGAAAGGAAAGGACTGGCCTCACCTCGCTTCTGAATGCATTAGCACACATCGCATTTTTAATCTGGACCTCAGCACAGGCTCCCGGCAAGTCTGCTGAATAACAACGGACTGTGTGCACGTCAGTGTGGGTGCATGTGCAGCAGGGAGGTTACCGTGGAGTCTAAAAATACCCATACTCCTGTTCGGTGCCAGTAAATTGTGCTGTGAGATACTGTCAGAGCAGAGAGCAGGGCCATTAGCATGAGTGACAAACTGAGGGGAAGGAAGGAAGGAAGGAAGGAAGGAAGGAAGGAAGGAAGGAAGGAAGGAAGGAAGGAAGGAAGGAAGGAAGGAAGGAAGGAAGGAAGGAAGGAAGGAAGGAAGGAAGGAAGGAAGGAAGGAAGAATAGATGAATGGATGGATGGACGGGCGGATGGCTAGATGGATGGATGGATACATTTTGGGGAGGTGATGGCCTGGAGGTTAGAGAATCCTGCCTGTGACCAGAGGATTCTTTGGTAAATTCCCCAATCAGACAAGAAAATCAGTAGTTGCCCTTTGAGCAAGGCAGTGGGGTGCCTTCCACTGCAGCACCCTGACATCATTCACTGTAAAACAGAACAATTTGTAAGAACTCAAAAGATTGAGGTAGGGGAAGCCGAGGCACAGTGGATCAGAAATGTTGTTTTGTGGCAGCATAAACACATTATGCATAGGTTTTGGTCATTCTATTGTGGATTTAATATAGCAAGTTATGGTTATAAGGCTGTGTTATTTATGTCCCCCAAGTGTAATTTACAGGTGTTTAAAATCGATTTTAAAATTTTTGATTCACTGTGCTCCGGGCACAGTGAATCAACTCAGAATATAATGAAAAAAACACATGATTAAAAAGATTTCTTCAAAATTATTAAATATATGCTGATGCATATACAAACTATAATCCAGCAAACCAGCTATGTAATGTGTGAGTGTGTTATATAGTGATATAAGTCCCTTAGAAACTATAATAAATACTGCTGTCATCATTTCTGTTCAAACGTGAAAATAGTTGTTTATATACACAAATTATAGAAATAATTCATGGAAAAATAAATGCATAAGCTTCAGCAAGTAATATTTGTCATTCACTTGATACTGGGACTTAGTAAATCACTTTCTAGACTGATTCACTGTGCCCCGATTCACTGTGCCCCCAGGGCATGTGACACACGTGAGTCATGTTATCAAATAGCTGATATTCTGGAGAAGACATAACACATGTTCATCAGTTGGGCAGGGTAATCTTCTAACTAAGAACAATTTTTTGGGCCACCTTTCCTCTATTGTGAGAAATAAATACAAAGACACTGACATCCACAAAATTTACTTTTGATAGGAAAAAACTGACTTCACTTGACACTTAGTTTTACAATTAATGTATCCCAAAAACAAAACACTAATTTATAAGGGGGATGTCTTTATGCATAAAAATATGGCATAACTGCTACAAATATATATGTAGTTTTGCAGATATAACTACTGATTCACTGTGCCCCAGTTTCCCCTACACTCAAAAAATGGCTCTTTGGGTGAACTCAATTATGTGCAGGATTTCCATCTAATAAATATATATAGCCCCAACTCAAATAAAACACATCCATGCAAACTATTGTTATTTAATTGAGTTGGGACTACATATATTTAGATTAGATGGAATCCAATACAGTGAGACAGATTTTTGAGTGTATCACACAAATAAATGACTCATTGCATGAACTCAATTCAATTATGGGCAGGATTTCCATATAATAAATATACATTGTCCCAACTAAATTAAATTAAATTATCTTGCGTGTCTTGTTTTGTTTGAGTTGGGGCTACATACATTTATTAGATGGAAATCCTACACTGAGTTCCTCCCATGCATCAGTTTTTTTTCAGTGTAGTTGATTATCTACAATCCCTCTCACACAGAAGGCGTGTACTGTGCTTGGTCTTTTGAGAAGCGTGTTGCACTTGCCATCCAAATCACCACTATGTGCCACAAACACATCACACAATACCAAATGGTTGCTAGGTCACTGGAAGGTGTTTTGAACATGTTTGAAACACTCACCTTTCAACTTCACTCATTCCCACACAGACCCCCACACACACCAGCAGTCTGTGTGAGAGAAGTTTTTTTAAGTTCCCTGAAAACTGAAAACCTATTTTGCTTAAATAAAATGAACTTGGTTAAGAGATGTTGAATCAAATGAAATGAGCATAATAATTTATTTTATTAATTTATTGCTTTCGAACGCCATAAGTTGCTTGGGGTAACCACAACAGATCTGGTAGACGTCTGCATTGGGATTTGGCACGTTTTACACAGGATGTGTAAAACTTTCTGATGCAGCTCCAGTTGTACATGGAGAAACGTGCGGATTCTAATGTTCCTAAGTCCTAAGTAATACTAATCAGGAAATGAAGCATAGCATTAGTTCGACCAGAAGATCTAGCGTGTTTCCCAGTCAGCTAACTGTCTTCAGCCATGCCCATAACCCTAAACAGCTGCTGCCGTTAATTAGCACCACAACCCAATAAGATGCAGGGACCTTCTTTAAAAGCTTTAATGCCTCACTCACCTCTGCATTTCAGTTATGCGCTCGACACTCCCTCTGCCGCCCAACTGCCACCAGCTGGTCCCTCTCTGTCATGGGGGAATGGGTTCCGCCCCCTGCCTCTTTTATCGGCAGGATTCGAGATCCTCTCAGCTCATCCCACAGCCACGACAGAGACTGAGGCTAAACTAAATTTACAACATTGTATTCAGTTCTGTAAACAATTATTTTCTTTAACCCACTGAGTCTTCTGGTAGAACCACTCTGCTTAACTCCTGAGATCTGACAAAATGAGGGGTGGACAGAGTGCCACATGTTACAAATGTGCAGAACATATACAGTAGTGTTCAGAATAATAGTAGTGCTATGTGACTAAAAAGATTAATCCAGGTTTTGAGTATATTTCTTATTGTTACATGGGAAACAAGGTACCATTAGATTAAGTGATTCTCACAAATCCAACAAGACCAAGCATTCATGATATGCACACTCTTAAGGCTATGAAATTGGGCTATTAGTAAAAAAAAGTAGAAAAGGGGGTGTTCACAATAATAATAGCATCTGCTGTTGATGCTACAAACTCAAAACTATTATGTTCAAACTGCTTTTTTAGCAATCCTGTGAATCACTAAACTAGTATTTAGTTGTATAACCACAGTTTTTCATGATTTCTATGCAAGGCATTAATTTTGTTGGTTTGGAACCAAGATTTTGCTTGTTTACTAGTGTGCTTGGGGTCATTGTCTTGTTGAAACACCTATTTCAAGGGCATGTCCTCTTCAGCAGTGGTGGGCACACTTCCGATAATCCAATAACAGATAATTATCAAAGATAATGTTTTCATTATCGGATTATCTTTTTAGATAAATTTAAAAACCATCATCGGACTAATTATCTTCTGATGAATTACCGCCCAATAACTTTTAGACTGATAACGTACTAAACTAAGCTGACCAGTGAAAAACATTTTTAAAACTGTTAAAGCTGTTGAGACCTACCTGTTAAAAGTTTCTTAATAGGCATATTGTTCTACTCTCTGCAAACAGAAACCACTCTATCATCTGTAAGCAAAGGAGAACTGGTGATCAAAAAAAAAAGTCACTTCCTTTAACACCATACTAACAGAATCACAATGTCACCAAGTCATCCAGAGGCATACATGTTTAACTTATGGTTCAAATTTTAACCACTCATTTTAGACAAGTTATTTAAAATTATTGTCATGTCTCAACTTTATAAAGTGAAAATATCAGATATATGTTTTCGTTTTAAAGTAATGTGCTAATTTTTAAGGTTTTGTGAGCACATGCTGTGCCAGGCAGCAATGCATTATGGGTAGCATAAGGTAATCTCAGATGTTCACGACAGGACAAATGCATTTCAGACACTCTGTTCAGGGTCCACAGATAACAGCATTAAACTCTAGTGCCTAAAACTCTCATGAATATATTCTCTGGGTTTATAGACGTTAGTGTATTTGCGTTTGTTAAATTCCACGCATCTTAAATGTAGCAGACACGGATTATCTGGAATTTTGTTTGACATTTTTTCAAGGCCGCTACTGCCATCTACTGGCCAGGAGTGTTCATGGCAGTATTAAACGTCTGGGTACATGGCTGCTCTCAAAGTGTTGGTATTGTCCATTGTCCAGGCGCTTTTTGTGTGCATATATTTGTTAACTTTGTATTCTAAAACTACGGTTAGAAGTAATTCTGACTCCTTATCGGTCCACACGAACGAGGTTGGCGCCATGTTTTTAGTTTTTGTGGAAGTGACGACAAGAGAATAAGGCTTCTGATTGGATAGAATTTTAATCAGTACCGCCACCCAAAGGTTTGGCAGACTAATTACAACATATTTATACGGTTCGATGTGGATGGATTTTTTTTTTTAAACGACGTAGTGTGGATGAAGTTTTTTCCCCAAACTGAAAGGGTAAGATATTCGGTTTTACAAATACCCGACAATGTGTGTACATGGCCTTATGTCTGTGAAAGGCACTATATAAATAAATTTACTTACTTACTTACTAATATTGAGTGCACGTTTTACAACATCATAAAAGTTTTAAAACATGCAATTGCGATGACACTTCTAGGGCTCCGTAAAAATGCCTGTTTTTACAAATAAAAATGGAATATTTTACAAAAGTACATTTATCTTTAAACCAACACACGACACACGTCACATTAACGTGTTGGTTTACATAATGGATTACTGAACCAATCACTGTTTAGCACTTTTACCCAGAATGCTTTGCGGTCTGTGTTTGTTACAAAACCTCAGAATTAGTGCCTTATTCAACATTAAAAGATATATGTTATATTTTAACTTTGTACAAATGACAGAATTGACATTAATGGAGTTATTCTATCAGTATTTTTAAAAAACCATAAGTTAGTATGACTTTATTTTTCAAGACCTCCGCCTGACCGAAGTGTTGAAATTGATAGGGAGCTGGCCTTATGGCTGCTCTCAGTGTGTCTCTGTGGTGGGAGTGCTGTTGTAAACAAAAGCTTCCAGCAGGGGCAGATTGTTGAAAGAAAAATGACTATGGTTAGTAAAGAGTTGATTCTGTGGGTGCTCTCAGGATTGTCTGTGTTGCTTCCTACAGGGGGTAGCATGGTCAAACATTCTTGCTTATTTTTTAGGTCTTTTATCTTTCAAAAGTGATCGTGTTAAAAATCAATTTCAGTTCTTTAGTAACTGCAAATGTCCTAGACAACACTAGAATTTACCGGTTATTGATTATCTGTAACTTCCGATACACTTCCGTCCACAAAAAATTCCTCCATTTCTCTTTAGGCCTGTTGATGTGTTCTTTGGCAAATTGTAACCTCTTCTGCACATGTCTTTTATTTAACAGAGGGACTTTGCGGGGGATTCTTGCAAATAAATTAGCTTCACACAGGCATCTTCTAACTGTCACAGCACTTACAGGTAACTCCTGACTGTCTTTGATCAATGGGTGAGCCTTTGCCATTCTGGTTATTCTTCTATCCATTTTGATGGTTGTTTTCCATTTTCTTCCACGCATCTCTGGTTTTTTGTCCATGTTAAAGCATTGGAGATGAACAGCCTATAAATTTTGCACCTGCATATACGTTTTCCCCTCTCCAATCAACTTTTTAAGCAAACTGCGCTGTTCTTCAGAACAATGTCTTGAACGTCCCATTTTCCTCAGGCTTACAAAGAGAAAAGCATGTTCAACAGGTGCTGGCTTCATCCTTAAATAAGGGACACCTGATTCACACCTGTTTGTTCCACAAAATTGACAAACTCACTGACTGAATGCCACACTACTACTATTGTGAACACCCCCTTTTCTACTTTTTTTTACTAATAGCCCAATTTCATAGCCTTAAGAGTGTGCATATCATGAATGCTTGGTCTTGTTGGATTTGTGAGAATCTATTGAATCTACTGGTACCTTGTTTCCCATGTAACAATAAGAAATATACTCAAAACCTGGATTAATCTTTTTAGTCACATAGCACTACTATTATTCTGAACACTACTGTAAATGCATGTGCTTATAACTTATTTTTGAGTACATAAACTTAAAAAATTTAAGATTCTGGCTTGCAGTATTCTAAAGTACTCTGTCTGTTTCAGATGGAAATGCAGTCTGTTTACCAGCTATTGAAGGCTCCATGGAGCTCTCACCTCACCTGTGTCCGTTCCCTCCACGCCAGTGACTGGTGACTTCTCTGTGACATTTGCCTACTATTATTATCATCCTTTCCCTTCAATATCTCGTGTCTCCCTGATAAAAAAAAAAAAATAATAATAGTAAAAAATATTATATATAGATAGATAGTTAGATATTATATATATATTATAGATAAAAAAATATTACAATTCTGTGACTTCTTCGTAGCAATTACCTGTAAAAAGGATTAGTTTGCACAATCTGTCATGATTAGTTATCATATTACAGGGTAACATATATTATATGTTGGTAAGGTTAGACCTTACTTGTGTGAAGTGCCTTGAGGCAGCTTTGTTGTGATTTGGCACTATATAAATGAAATAAATTGAATTAAATTGAATTGAAATATATGAAATTGAATCCAATGGATGTTGACATTGTTTGATCTTTACTGTGGACTGCAAATATTCAGCACGATCAAAACAATTCCATTTATTAATCCTATTAGCTCAACTAATAATTTGCATAACCTTTTACCAATATTGGAGTAACTTTAACTTTTGACCCCTGTACAAATATAAATTGACTTTTGTCACCAATTTTGCCATTTTTACCTCATAACTCTGAAGAATTCAGTCATACATAGTACAAACTATGCCTTTTTGGAATCTTTATGATCAGACAAATAATGTGGTATAGTTTTTAATATGATTGGAGCATTTTTAAATTTTGACCCCTATGTAATTCTTCAATTGACCCCTACTTGGTTGCCTATTGAAAGTACAAGTGGACATCCTGCCTTTTCCAAAGAGAAATGCTTACAGTGTATTTGTGCCATATTTGGTGCTTGCATCACCATATGAAAGATTTTTTCAGTTATCCGCAGCACTAAGTGGCTTACACTTTGGGAATCACTGGTCTAACATTTTTCAAGGTAAGTACACGTCTTCAAACGTTGACTCTCTGGGATGCATATCCATGAAAGTGAGAAGTGGCCTTTCATCTCTGTGCACAAATTCACTCCACCATCTGTAATTCTACTTCTGCTGAAAAATTCTCCTAGGCCTTTTTGGCAGCTCTTACACTACAGTGGAATGCCGCTCAGCACCAGCAAGCCTTTTGACTGTTTTAATATCAGCTGCTGTGCGATATTAGTGCAGTTGATCCCTTTATAGGAAGAACAAAGCTAAAGAGGAAAAATTTAGTACAGAGAAAGGACATTCCTATAAAGGCAAAAACATAAAAAAGACAAACATCAATACAGAAGCTCATCAGCTGTGCATCTCTGACAGTACTGAGGAGGACTTTTTGCTGAAATAGTACAAAGATGGTAAAGATGCAAGAACAGTTTCTTTGGTTGATTTGTTTTTAAGATTCTTTAATCTTTCTATTCATGGATTTAAAGACTTACATAAAAGTGAGGAATTTTTAATGTTCCTTAACACAAGATAGAAAAGACTTGATTTCTTGATTTAACAGAGATCTCTAGCTGTTATTTAACATTAATGAGCACAATCACAGTCCTCTGAGCACTTGACTATTCAGTCCTGCACAGAAAATTGAGTCATTATTATTAACCTTTGATGAAGCCTAATTGTCAGACTTGAGTCTATTTATACACCATCAAGAAAAAAAAAATACCGCTATGTGTGGTTCGCCAATAGAAGTAGGATAAGGACCCATTTGATACACAAATTATAATGCCCCTATCTTGACAGTCTATAGCTCATGGCCTAAAACAGGCATCTCCAGCTAATTAACACCATTTCAAGAAATAGCTACATCCACACAAAACTAAGTGAAACCACATGAAAATGCTGTAGTACATATCCCAGACTTGTATGTGGTGCCGTAACGCTTCCACAAAAAAATGGAGATGAAGACGTGGAGCATGTGCATAACCGGTGTAAGGGGCTAATCAGTGTAGCAGTGGTTTACACTTTACAAAATGACATGCAGAGTAAATATAGTCTTTTAATGTGACCTGTTGTCTCTTCAGCCAGATTCATCCTCACAGCCTGATGAAAACTGTTGTCCACATAAAACGCCCTTGTTTTGGAAGACGATGTCTGGAAATACTTTAATCCTTATCATGGAAATTGCTTGTAAATAAATGGGTTTTTAAAGAAGTCTCTCAGTGTTTGTCTGCTCTGGGTGCATTTCGCAGCCTGAACCGGAGGAAGCTGCCACTTTGTCCTGTCACTAACAAGAAGAAAAAAATAACTTATTTTAAAAACTGAAAGTCCTTTCTGCAATTAATTTCATTGGCATCACAGCACTCCATTTATTCATGACTAAGTTCACTACAGCCATCCTTCATCTCTTCAGCATTCTTCTAGTGATGAAAATAAATCCCATTAATAATCCAACAAGACCAAAAAAAGGATATTAAATTACCTGTTAGCAAAAACAACATGTCATTCATTATGAGTGACTGACCATAGAGAGGTGGGGCTATGACGTCATAGTTTCAGAAAAGTTCTATATTGCTTGTCCACACAAAGATGCAAATTTGGCTTTTTCAGCTTTATCCACTCTGGGACCCATTCAATGAAGTGCACCTTCAGAAATCTGAAGGGGGGTTTTTTTGTTTGTTTGTTTTTTTTTGCCCACTGATCTGTAGAAGGATTGATGAGTCCTGTTTGTCTTGAACTCTACCATAATCTCCTCGGTTTTGGTAAGATTGAGAATGACGTTATAGGAGCTGTGTTAGTGGATTCCTCCTCCTGACTGACGAGACTCACCACAGTTGTGTCATCAGTAAATTTAATTATTGTATTCGAAGAATGCACATCAGCCATGTCAGCAGTCATAAAGGTGTATAGCAGTGCACTAAGTGCAAGTGCTGAGGGGTGAATGCTGAGTGAATGCTGAGGAGATCCGGGACTCAGCCTGATGCTTACTTTCACAACCTGCAGTCAGTCAGTTAAAAAGCTCACGATCCAGTCACATTAGTGGGTGACAGTCAACTCAGCATTTGCGGGATGATGGTGCGAAATGCAAAGATGAAGTTCAGGAAGACCATTGTGATACAGCTGTCCTTCCTCTCCAAATATGTGAGTGAGGTGTGTAGTGTGGAAACAATAATGATCATCACCAACTGCTTGTTTCATTGTGATTATTGCACAGGAAGGACATCAATTTTAACGCAAGGGGTTGCTTGTGCATTCATCCGCATAAGAACTCTTAGCTCATTGATTGAAAAAGGTAAAATGACTTGTTTTCGAAGTGCAAACAAAGCAAACCAGCAGTGAAAATTCCCAGAAGAAAATGTCGTGGTTTCATTTAAGAATAAAGGCGATGTAGATAATAGCCAATAAAACTGCTTCCTACTGTTGAAGTTACATGTACAATGGTGTTAACACTCTTGTCTGGCCCGTAGCCGGTGGGGGGATGAATTGCCCACTCCACCCACTTCTGCCATGAATTTCGTATTGGTGCCTGTCCAGTGTCTCTACCAGATCACGGTATTTTCGAAGTCCCAGTATAACACGTTTGGTATATGCACCTGTAATCGCTCCCTGTGTTCACCATTTACCTCTGAGACCATAAACCAGGGGAAAATCCAAACAGAAAGGAGGTGTTGGGGGGGGTCATGCCCCTCAACACCCCTCAATTAAAGGTCCACTTTTGAAGACATTTTTTCATACTAATAGAATACTACTACTACTACTACTTATAATAACAATAATAATTTTAACAACTAAAATGTTTAAATATGTATTGTGATGGACCTGAATTTCACTACAGCTTAAAAACAAGGTAATTTTAGAGTTCAAGAAGCCATAAATATGAAAATGATTTTGGCTCTTGGGGTTAGTATGTGTTTGACAGCTGTTTGAAGTTCCAAATAAATTCTATTGTGAAAGTTTTTTCCAGCTACATCTTCTAGCAAAAGTAAAGTCCTCCCTCAGAAGACATGATCAGATGGCCATTCATGCTTTCATCAGCTCCATCACCTCCAACCTGTGCCAAATGCTGCAGCTTTTCCTTCAATAAACACTTCCAGAAGTGAGCATATTATGCCTGTACTTCACTCACCCCACTGGCTTCCAGTTCATTACCTCTGCCAACAAAGTTGGAGGAGGTTATGTTTTCACCCCTGTTGTTTGTCTGTTTGTGAACAGCCTGGAGCCCACAATTTTTCATATATCATTATGACATTTTTACTGAAGATTCATATCTCAATAGGCAAGAACTGATTCAATTTTCAAGGTCATAGGTCAAACTCAGGAAAAAAGTTTGCAAAAATCCCTATCTTTAACATTGAATGAATTTTCAAAAATTCATAATTCTGTCAAAAAAGATCAACTGTCCTCTCTCACTCTGCATTTAATCATTAGTGATCGATCTCTGCCCCCCTTCTCGGCATGTCTTTTTCCTGGTTCTTTCCCTCAGCCCCAACCAGTCTCAGCAGAAGACTGCCCCTCCCTGAGCCTGGTTCTGCTGGAGGTTTCTTCCTGTTAAAAGGGAGTTTTTCCTTCCCACTGTGGCCAAGTGCTTGCTCATAGGGGGTCGTTTTGACCGTTGGGGTTTTTCATAATTATTGTATGGCCTTGCCTTACAATATGGAGCGCCTTGGGGCAACTGTTTGTTGTGATTTGGCGCTATATAAGAAAAAAGTTGATTGATTGATTGATATTTGATAGTGTTATGTAGGATAGTATCCTTTATCAACTGACAAAGTTTTATCTGGATCTGATCTAGATTACAGATTTTGTGGCCATTTAAATGTAACATTGAAAACCTCATTTACTTTACCTTATATCTTAGTTAAGCATGCACCAATCACTCTCATATTTGAAAGTGATGTGCAGACTGGCACCCACTATTGCCTGACAATGTTTGATCTGGATGTGGTCTGGATTGTGGATTTTGTGGACATTTGAATTTAATATTGAAAGGCCCATTTTGTGTACATTTTGTATTATATGTCAATCACTCTCATTTGTGACAATGAGATACAAACTGGCATTAAGTTTGATTTGCATCTAATCCGTATTGTGGATTTAGCAGATATTTGATATGAACATTGAAAATTTTGATCTATATTTTGTATTATAGTTTAGCTTTTGAAAAGTCACTTCTAACAGGACTTTGACCTTGAAAACTTTTCCACTGTAAAAATTTGTGGAATTGGAAACATCAGTATGACTTTATTTTCCAAGACCTCCGCCTGACAGTGGAGGTTTATGCTCTATGTGGTGCTTTAGTTTTAGAATTGATGTTAAGATTTTAATGTTTGTTTTCAAAACTATTATGGCTTGCACCATCTTACTTGTGTGAAATTTTAACTCTCTGCACCTATAGTAGGACATTTCGGGCATCTGCTCAACTTTACTTAGATTTTCTGAGGCCAAAATATAAACTCTGGGGTGATTGTGCTTTTGCAGTAGCTGAACCACGACTATGGAACAAGTTACCTCCTGATTTATGCACTATTTCTGACCCAGCACTTTTTTAAATCAAAGCTCAACACTTATTTATTTAAAATGGCTTTTAACATTTGGTGGTATCGTGATATGTTTTGTTTGTATGTACCTTTTTAATTCTCTTGTGTTTGTTTAATTTTTGTGAATTCTTGTTCCTTGATTTTACTGTTAAACACTTGTCTGGCTGCTATAAAGGGCTATAGAAATAAATGTTGATTGATTGATTTATTGATTGATTGATTGACAGTAATCTTATCAAACAAACATGTAGGTTGTGATTTCAATTTGGGGTAAAGACAAAGAAAAGGTGAAAATGTGCAAGAATAAATAAATACCCCCCCCCCCTTTTTTTTTTTTTCCAGATCCTGGCTATGGGCCTGCTTGTGTTTTTGTGGTTTGTATGTGCATAGGAGTAGAGAGCCTGGCATGCCCACTCAAAATCTCGTTCCACTGAGTTCTGTTTGTGAGCTTGTGACCCCGAGATTTCAGCCACTCAGCCGCGAGAGTTGGGGAAATTCACTTCCGGTCGTCTGCCAGCAAAAACACAAGATGTGCTTGTAAGGGACACTTTCTGCATGTTTTCTTGCTCTTTCTGCTGTGGCTTCAACAAGTTATCCCCTCAAAGTATGTTCAAAGTGCAGCTTGAATGAAGTTCTTTTTTATTTGAAATCATATTCAGGACAAACCTTGCTAATATTATTGATAAGGGCATAAAGACTGTCAGCAACTGTGGCGGAAAATCATGGTCAATAATAATTAATTATTCATAAAACATGTATAAAAATACAATAAAAGCACATATCATTCGTCATTTAAAAAAGCCTAGTAAAACTCATAAATATAACCATATAAAACTCATAAATAGCATGGTAAAAGTCAAACACCATAATAAATTTGTCAATCAATAAAAATCAGACACTGTAAAAATAATCATAGTATTCCTTTAAAGGAATACTATATATATATATAGAGAGAGAGAGAGAGAGAGATAGATTTTAGTCAGTCCAACAACAACATGCAGAGATGTGTGCGATATCAGAAGGTTGCCAGCCTCACTACAGCAATTTAAAAAAAAAAACATTTCAACACGGATTTCAAAGAAATATTGACTGGCATCAACCTTGAAGATCCTGACATTGTTCCAGAAGAATCATGTTCTTTTGCTGAACAACAAAAGTCATTGTTAAGAACAATTCACATTTTATTTACACTCATAAATTATTTTGATATCAATGAGGTATCACACACTAAATACAATGAAATATGCATCATTTATTTCAGTCCACACAAATCAAAGAAAATATGAGCGGCATCATGAAGGATCTGACACCTGCCTTCACTTTCTATCAAACTGCCAAAACTGTGGAAGAATAACTAGCAAGCCCAGCAATTTTCTAAGGTATCACGTGATTTTAAATAGACATAAACGTTTTGTAGTTTCAGAAATGTGCACATTGTGTTGTGTGGGCCGCTGAAGAGGAGGTACTGCTGGCCCACCACCACCAGAGGGCGCCCTGCCTGGAGTGCGGGCTCCAGGCACCAGAGGGCGCCGCCGCCTCACGGGAGCAGCCTCGGTGACAGCTGTCACCCATCACCTGAGACAGCTGACGGCAATCATCAGTGGGGTATATCAGCAGGACGGCATCTCCACCTCATTGCCGAGATATCGTTCTACCTGGAAGGTAATATTCTCAGCTGACTGCTTGACAGTAACCTTTTGTGACTTTTGTGAGTGATAACAGACCTTTTTTCCAACGAGAGGTGGAGGTAGCTTTCCTGCCGTGTGGATTACTGGGTGCAAACGCGCCCACCTTTAATTGTGTTTTTGTTCCTCGCCAGCAGTACCAGGTCCGACACGCGGAGGCAGTGGCCACCTGGGAGTTCGGGACTTGGCGGCTCCAGTATACCCGGGGTCCTGTGGCGGAGGAAGCCGTGTGGTACCGGTCTTACCTTGGAGAGGCGTCTCCTATCTTCGAGCCTGCCCACACGACACTTTTGTAAATTGACTGTTGTCCATTTCTGTGATTGGTTGTATTCGTTGTGCACATTCACAACAGTAAAGCGTTGTTATTTGACTTACTCCATTGTCCGTTCATTTGCGCCCCCTGTTGTGGGTCCGTGTTCCTACACTTTCCCAACACATTGCCAGAGAAGCATCTGATGTCGTGCATCATGAAGACGTCCAGGATATCTGGGAACAACCGCAAGGCCTCACAGGCGGCATTCTACCAGACGGCAGCTGACAGGATGACACGGGTGACAGAAAATGCTGAGTCGAGCAGTTCTCAGTCTAGCAACGTGGACAGCCTTGTTCCCTCAGTTAAAATAGTATTTAGAGTAAAACAATATCATCAGTATTTACAGAATTGATTGAGTTAATTTTGTAAAATCAATATAAACACAGAAAGGTGAATATATCAATGATACACATATGACATAATAAAACAAATACATATTTCCACTGTGGTCCATGTGAGGCTAAAACTTGACAACACTGAGAAGCTCGATTAAACGTAAAGATTGCAAAGACATTATAATCTCATCAATTAACGTAAGTAGTAATAAGTGTATAGTTTATGTACAATTTACACTGGGACCAATAAAATAAAATAAGTACAAATTGAACAGAGAACAATAAGATCTCAATAAATTAAAATAAATAGCAACTGTATCCCTGCAGAAGTGTAGACGACAAATTTAGCACCACGTTTTGGACAAGAAAATAATGGAATAGAGGATAAGCTAGTCTTTTAATTTCAATTTATTTTCCTTTATGGGTGATTCTTAGACTACGGGCACTTATTATGTCCTTTGATCATATTGTATGAAAAACAGAAAAAAGGGGAAATTTCACACTTTTATAGTTATCTTTACAATGAAAGTGTGAAGAAATTTGTTCTAGTAGTCTATGATGACTTTTTCACCTTTTTTCAGTATCATTATATGCAAATATTGCTGTTTTGTGCTTGTCCCACACCCAGACTTTTGATCTTCAATGATAAAAATGAATGGTAAAGAAATGTTTTTTTCTAATGTTTTAAAATATCTCTGAATAAGATAGTAAAATAATCAAAACATAATTGGGGTATTCAATGTCATACAACTGTTGTGATTTTTTTTAAACAAAATGTAGTTGTCCCACACTATTGCCATAATTTCCACCACAACACTGTAATGTCCCTTTAAACAGTTTGTATGAAAGATTGTTTGGGTAGTTTCTATGGAGATAAACAGTGACATCAGAGCACATGTATATAGTGCCAAATCACAACAAACAGTTGCCCCAAGGCGCTTTATATTGTAAGGCAATGGTGTGGTGGAAATTACATTTACAAGGCCAATAGTGCCCGTAGTTAAAGAATCACCCTTATATAGCACCAAATCACAACAGAGCTGCCTCAAGGCGCTTCACACAGGTGAGGTCTAACCTTACCAACCCCCAGAGCAACAGTGGTAAGGAAAAACTCCCTCTGAGGAAGAAACCTCAAGCAGACCAGACTCAAAGGGGTGACCCTCTGCTTGGGCCATGCTACAAACATAAATTACAGAAATAATTCACAGAACAATTCACGGATGAATATACAATATACAAGAATTGCTGTTGGTGCACAGGACAGGAGGGTCGCCAACACAAACACAACTCCCATCTCTGGATGGAGCTGCACCTTAAACAGAGAAAAAACAGAATCAGGCATCAGAAAGATAAAAAATACTGTATAATTTGCCAGCATTAATCAACAAGAAAAACAGAAGAAATACTAAGGTGATTGCCATCTGCTAGCCCTAAACTTCACTAAAAGACCCAGAATTTAGGTGAAGTTGAGGCTGCAGCCCGCTCCAATAACTAATAACATGAATTAAAAGAGTAAAAAGCATAAAACAAAACTGTACCAGTATGCTAGCCATATGAAAGGGAAAAGAAGTGCATCTTAAGTCTGGACTTGAAAGTCTCCACAGAATCTGACTGTTTTATTGACGCAGGGAGATCATTCCACAGAACAGGGGCATGATAAGAGAAAGCTCTGTGACCCGCAGACTTCTTATTCACCCTAGGGACACAAAGTAGTCCTGCACCCTAAGAACGTAAAGCCCAGGCCGGTACTTAAGGTTTAATTAGGTCAACTAGGTAGGGAGGTGCCAGTCTGTGAACAATTTTATAGGTAAGCAGCAGAACCTTAAAATCTGATCTCACTGGGACAGGAAGCCAGTGAAGGGATGCCAAAATGGGTGTAATGTGGTTGTACTTTCTGCTTCATGTCAAAAGTCTGGCTGCAGCATTCTGAACCAATTGGAGAGCCCTAATGCTAGACTGTGGTAAACCAGAAAATAGAACATTGCAGTAGTCCAATCTAGAAGGGATAAATGCATGGATCAGGGTCTCAGCATTAGCCATAGACAGGATGGGACGAATCTTCGCTATATTTCGCAGGTGGAAGAAAGCAGTCCTAGTAATATTTCTAATGTGGAGGCCAAAGGACAACGAAGGATCAAAAATTACCCCAAGGTTCCTTAATTTGTCAGTGTGATGTATGACACACAAGCCTAGGCTGAGTGTTAACTGGTCAAATTCATGCCGATGTCTCACTGGACCAAGAACCATCATTTTAGTCTTATTAGAGTTTAAAAGTAGGACGTTTCTAGACATCCAACTTCTCATTGCTGCAAGGCAATCTTCTAAGGATTTTATGTGAACAAGATTACCAGCAGTTATCGGTATGTATAACTGAGTATCATCTGCATAGCAGTGAAATCCCAAAACGCCGCAATTCCCAACTTGTGGGATCCATGGGATATATCTTGATCTTTCAACCTAATTAGTTGTTTCCAAAACTTCGTAGCAATAACAGTGCAGCACTGATCATGGATTTTCATTTTGAGAACAGCATGAATTTGTGAGCAATAATCGGGGCAGCTACAAAATGTAAGGGTGGTAAATTACTCAGATTAATTGATCAAAACCTTTAACCTTATTTTGTGATGTTTCATATTGTTGATTCCCAGCAGAATATTGGAGTTTATAATACCCATGAACCCATGCTCCTCTAGAGCAGTGATGTTTTGGGGCTGTTGCTGGGCCACACGGACGTTTAACTCCATCCACAAATTTTCTATGGGCTTGAAGTCTGGAGACTTGCTAGGCCACTCCAGGACCTTGAAATGCTTTTTACAGAGCCACTCCTTCATTGCCCGAGTGGTGTGTTTGGGATCATTGTCATGCTGGAAGACCCAGCCACGTTGCATCTTCAATGCTCTCACTGTAGGAAGGAGGTTTTGGCTTAAAATCTCATGATACATGGCCCCGTTCATTCTTCCCTTAACACGGATCAGTTGCCCTGTACCCTTTGCAGAAAAACAGCCCCAAAGCATGATGTTTCCACCCCCATGCTTCACAGTAGATATGGTGTTCTTGGAATGCAACTCAACATTAGTTTTCCTCCAAACATGACTAGTTAAGTTTTTACTAAAAAGTTCTATTTTGGTTTCATCTGACCACATAATATTCTCCCAATCTCTTCTGGATCATCCATATGCTCTCTGGCAAACTTCAGACAGGTCTGGACATGTACTGGCTTAAGCAGGGGAACACGCCTGGCACTACAGAATTTGAGTCCCTCTATGCGTAGTGTGTAGCCTTTGTTACTTTGGTCCCACCTCTCTGCACGTCATTCATCAAGTCCCTCTGTGTCGTTCTGGGATTTTTGTTCACCGTTCTCATGATCATTTTGACCCCACGGGATGAAATCTTGCATGGAGCCCCAGATCGAGGGAGATTATCAATGGTCTGGTATATCTTCCATTTTCTTACAATTGCTCCCACAGTTGATTTATTCACACCAACCTGCTTGACTATTGTAGATTCACTCTTCCCTGCCTGTGCACATCTACATTTTCTTCCTGGTGTCCTTTGACAGCTCTTTGGTCTTGGCCATAGTTGAGTTTGGAATCTGACTGTTTGAGGCTGTGGATAGTTGTCTTTTATACAGATAGTGAGTTTCAACAGATGCCATCAATACAGGTAACGAGTGGAGGACAGAAGAGCTTCTTAAAGAAGAAGTTAGAGGTCTGTGAGAGCTAGAAATCTTGCTTGATTGTGGGTGACCAAATACTTATTTTCCACCATAATTTACAAACAAACTCTTTAAAAATCCTACAATGTGATTTCCTGGATTTTTTTTTTTTTTCTCATTTTGTCTCTCATAGTTGAAGTGTACCTATGATGAGAATTACAGACCTCTCTCATCTTTCTAAGTAGGAGAACTTGCACAATCAGGGACTGACTAATACTTTCTTATCCCACTGTATGTGCTACAGCTGTGCATATAGGAGGATGCATGATACAGCACACATAGACATACACACCCTGACAGTTTTTCCATGATGCACCTTAAATATTTCTCTCACAATGTGCAGCCAGCAGTTATAATACTCACATCCATACAAAAAAAACTTTCATTAAAATTCATATTTAAGAAAACATACAATTAAGAAGGTTCTTTCACTGGTATTTAAAATAATATTTTATATTAAACTTCTTAACTGAGTGTGTCTGCAGCACAGAGATGCAGCCACATTACGTCTGAGTGCAAACAACATAGGATCACTTACCAAACGTCACTGTATAATGTAATATCATTATTACTAATTGGACCATACAGTCTTCATTTCACTCAGCAACATTTGGTTTAAAAGGGGTATGGTTTGACACCTTATTGGTGAACATGAATTGTGGAACATACAAAGCCACAAAATAGAGTACCACTCTAATATTTGAACACACTTTGTCTTTCAGTTGAATGGGTAAGTGTTGTGGGCTGCCTGTTCCTGCTGCTGCTGCTGCTGTTTCTCTCTCTTCTGCACAGGTGGTGCACCTCAAGCTGATCAACACACATGCTTCTCATCTCATCAATTCCTGCATATAACCCCGGCTCTTCACTCCATTGTTGCCAGAAACTCAACGTATCTTTCATGGTAATTGGCCTCTTTTGTGCATTCCTACGCAGTGATTTTTCTGAGCTCTCACACTCTCGAGATTATGTGCTGCAATTTTTCCTGCAGCTTGTCTGAGTTTCCAAGCTCATCATTTTGTTTGTCGTTTTCTAGCTTCAGCTCATTTTCAACACTCTGGACTCAGCAAAGATATAGACTGTCTCTTAATCTGACTGTGAATTTGAATTTGAACTACTTCTGGAATTGACTCAGTTCATGTGCTCAGCAATCCACTCACCTGTGTATCTTCTCCAGATTCCATGTCGACAGCTTGCAGGCGGCCACCGGGCTTCCGGACTGCATCAACCACTCAGCGCTTGGGTTACGACGCCACCTGGACTGCGATACTCCTGGTTCCACCGTTGTGTGGGCCCTGTCTCCATTTTGCAAGGCTCCCTACTCCTCCTCCATACCTTCATTGTAAATAAACCAGTGTTCTGACTCACTCCATTCTCATTTCTGCTCCCAGCTTTGGGTTCTCTGTTCCACTCCGCTCCAAACCGTAACAGGTAAGTGTGTTTTTGACACTTGACTGGTACTGTATTTCTTGTTTCTATCATGTGTGCAGTACAATTGATTGATTAATCCCTGTTTGCAGAAACTAAACATCGTGACACAGGCTTTATATGTGGAGGTGGGGTGAAGTAATTACCAGAAATCTTCAGTCACAAAGACCGCTTTCCAGATTTCAACACTGGAGCTCATCATCTCTCTTTTTTCTTTTTCATGTACACTTTCTCACAGTGTCAACATTACACCTCTCATTGGCACACTGTGGCACAAAGATGGTGCAGCTGTGGCACAACAACAAAAAGAGCTGTCACATTCTAGAGTGACAGGAGTCAATGCACATATTTTGAACATGATCAGGATATGCTCTGCAACTGATTTTCACCACACCACACATCGAGCACCCAATTTTCTTTCACAGTGGAGCCAATGCGGCGTGTACACCTGTGACATTTTGTCGCAAACTTGTGGCAGGGTGGTCTAGGATGCCCAAGGATCCTCAGAAGAGACCTAGTACCAAAGACACCAAGTCTTCACCTTTGAACACTGGTTACAACACGTCAAAACAATGGACATTTTTTGAACATTTCAATAAATGTCACATTGTGGGTCCATGAAGGCGCATCACTGTGTACCATAAAGTGGTGCCTGATGCCAGCAAGTTGTAATCAGGTCTCACCAAATCTTAGATCGGCCGACAGTTCAACGCATATTGTGGTCAACATCATAAAAAGTGGGGGAAAAAACTGTCACCCCAAAATTTCAAATTAAATTCTGTCTCTTACAAAAACACATCAGGAGTGTCTGGTTTGTGCCTCAACACTAATGAGAGTGTGCGTGCATATTCTCTGATTAGTCTGGCACCATCAGCGTCAGACACACAGCGGGGCGTCCGTGGCTCAGCATGTCTGTGGATGTTAAAGTGTTTGTATGCCTTTACTTTTTCTTGCAGTCTTCTTTCTCACTTTCTTTATCTTTCAATCCTCTCTTCTTCTCCAAGCTCCAAAAATTATTACCCTGCATTCATTCATTGTGGCAAATGACTGCAGGAGCTGACAATCCACTGTCAGCATCAGCCGCCACAGTCAATAACGCTGTCCCATGTCGCCACACTACACTGGCTAAAGCTTACATTGCTTATCCCTCCCAAAATGTGCTGCTTAGCCAACCTTTTTTGCCTTTGCCAATCCTGCTAAAAGTGTTGCCACATTTGCCTCGTATCCTGTTTCTGAACTCCAACACCCCCCCCCCCCTTTTTTTTTTTTTTTTTGTTCTGCAAATGACTAGAAGATTCTTGGGTGAGCGCGGCATATTTTTAACTGTGGCACCAAATACAATTTGCCTCATATGCTCTGCACGGTTCCTCTGAATTTTAAGCAAGTGTTGGGTGACTGATCTAGCTGTCTGTCTGTAACAAGGCCGGTCATGTAGGCCAGACTTTAACACACACAGGTCCACATGTAAAATGCATATGTGCATATACACGCACACATGCATGAAGTGTAGTGGAGCTCAGACAAGTGTTACCGAGAAATTGTAGTCTCCACGATAATCCACTTCTCCTCTATCGCGTTCCATTAACCTCACAGTGTGCACACTCCTCTCAGCCCACATGGGCCCTCCACGTGCACACGTATGTCTGTCAGTGTCAGGGGCCAGTGTCGTCCAGTTCCATTGTATCTGCATGAGGCTGAGATAATGGCATCTGTCGCTGCTCCTTTTGTCAGCGCCAGCCCCTGCTTGCTGCTGGTCCCCATTAGCTGGCTGTTGGTCCGGTGGCCCCTCGGCGCCACGCTCTGCTGCCTGAGCGGGAAAATACAGCATACGCCTGTGCCTTCGTCTAAATCCTTCTTTTGTTATCATTTTTCCTCCCTTATCCAACTCCATCTCCCACAGTTGCAGACCAAAGGAAGATGGAGCAGTTTGGTCAAAATCATACAGAAACCGATCCAGAAGGATTTGAGGGACCTAATTATTATTATTATGTTGTTATGTATTATGTTGCTTCTGATTATTTAAGTATAAGCAGACTTTTCCTCCAGAAATGTTTAACAAATTTTGATGAAATCTGATGGAAAGGTTGACTGAAAACTAGCCGATTTTGGGAGAGCTCCTGATCTCTCAGTTTACCAATGAAGTAAAAATTGATTTTTGGCTTCATATTATCCAAACTACTAAATCTAGTGAAACTAGAATTTGTAAATTATAGAATATCAACTTGATGATGCCAAAGAATGATCATGAGGTCATTCTGCATCATTTTTCCCTTGTGATGAGCAGATCAATCAAGGATTAATAGCACCAATGCATCTGCAAAATTTCCTCAAGTCCATAAAATCTACTCCGTATTCAGCTCTGATATTCTGGGTTCTAATAGACACAAGTGGGGACGGGTAAACCTGCTATTTTGAACCATGTTGGCATCTTTTAGCTTAATAATTTGCAGTTATTATTACAGTGCTCCACACAATGAAGGGGAATGCATAGTCTTGGCAGATGTCTGTGCTCCTTTTTCTTGCCTCCCCCCCCCCCCACTTTAATTTTTTTTTTGGGGGGGGGGGGTGCATTGTTTTAGTTTTTTGGAGCAGATATTGCTGGGTGATTCTTTGCATACAACAAGCTTTATTCTTTCTTTGGATCCCATCAGGTTCCACAGAGTGGTCGCTAGTCTTCCTGTCAGCCACAGTGGAAAATTACACACAATTAAATACAAGCAATATGAGATTATCTCTCAAACAATAAAAACGCAAGCGAAAAAGACAAAAAAAAAAATCCACTAGTAAGAATTATTTAGCAGAGAGACAGTCAAAAGAGTACAACTTTCAAAAACAATGCTAACTACTTGTGATTCATAAAATATTTCCATAATAAACTCTTGTGAGAGAATCAGTTTTTCTTTTTCTAATAACCATAGGCAACTTATTCCAAGCAAAAGATCTATAAAGAACTGTTCTTAAGCAAAAGGTATATTATTTAAAAACACCTAAAAAACAAAACAAAAAACAGATACACAGCAAAAATGCCCACGTTAGAATCAACAGACAAGTGCCTATAAGTGTCCACTCTTAGGATTATTGACAGTAAAATCTGGCTACTCTTGAAAACATGGAGCTCTTTTTAAGCTGTGTGAAGTCAGACAGATTTTACATGGCTCTTCATAAGTTTGCAAGGTTATGTTTTAACGTTGAAATTTCTAAATGTTACGTGGTAGCATTGCTGCTGGATCATTGTACAGTATACAAATAATGAATGTTTATGAGTTCAATGGTATGAATATTTAGTTCGGTGAAAGATGGAATGTTCCATTCAATGAGGTGACTCATTGAATGGAACATTCCATCTTTCACTGAATTAAGTATTCGTTCCACTGAAAGAATGTAAAAACATTCATTATTTGTTTTATATAATGACTAAGATAGATCCTTGACAATTCATATTTTATTAATTTATACACAACAGAAATGGGACATACATTTTGGTGTTCCACTGGTGCTTTGACATCAACACTCCAACATGAACTTTAAATTGGAGTCCAAAATTGTTCTGTCAACTTGGAAAAACAGTTCGTCTGTGATGCTGTGCACTGACTTTGTATACTTCCAAAAAAAAAAAAAAAAAAAAAAAAGACTTTGTGTTGTTCTTCAGTCCAGTGAAGAAATTTGTCATCTTTTCATCCTAACAGCTCTTCATGCCTCCAGATGGCTTACAGCGTAGTGGATTTGTTTTTGTTGTGTTAGAAGAATTAGCACCATCAATTAGCTCCTTCAAATTGTCATCCACCAGCAACACAAACTCTGCTATGTTTAGCTAAATGCAGTCCCCGGTAGTGTGACCATGCATGGTGGTAGGAGTGTGCAATAGTACATTTCACATAGCACCAAAATTGCATGCTAAAAAACATCTATTGCACAGTAAATGAAACACAACGGAAATTGTATGAATAATCCATGTCACTTGACATACAACCCACCAATCAAATGACAAGGATCCACTCAGCTGTTATATAAAATACATTACTTAACTTTTTTTTTCATTACTGACTCAAGGATGTAGATAAACACCCGTAAAGAGCTGAATTAACACCATTAATATCCCGCACCACCAGTGTGATGTAAATTAGATTTAAATTAACTCCCAAACCTTAACACTTTACACTTGATAATGGAAATGTAACAAAACATTTGCTCTGTACTTTAAAGCATTTTTGATGTGTCAAAAAAAGGAAAGGAAATAAGTATGTGAGAAATGATTCTCAATCCAGATTGGTGTAAACATGAAGCTTGTTCCTACAGTAAAGTTTAATCTGGTTTACTACAGATCACTATAACCTACATACCTGTTATAATGATGCAAACGTCAACCACAGTGTATCAGTATGTGTGTGTGTGTGTGTGTGTGTGTGTGTGTGTGTGTGTGTGTGTGTGTGTGTGTGTGTGTGTGTGTGTGTGTGTGTTGATAACTGGGAATCATCACTTCAGGCCATTGTGAGCTCTCCAAAAGACATTCCTAAACTATTTCATTACTGACATATTTTGCCTCTGCTGCATAATTACACTTTGAATCGCTTTGCAATGCAAAGGATGAAGTCTGGATTACATTTGCCACCTATCAGAGCTCTAACACCATTTTCCCCTTCATCTCTCATAAACGCAGCTAATAAAATGTAAAGATGACAGATAATACACCAACGAGTCAGCTTTATTAAGAATCTAATGGTAATATCAGAGCTGTGACCGTACGACAACAGCGAGAATGAAGTATACATGACAGAAACCACAGCTCGGCCTGCTCATCTCATTCAATTATTTAAACTTCCCTATTAGTGACTAGGTGGTGAAGCAGCATTATTTTCGTCAAAGAAAGACAATTTCTACAGCTGCTATCATTGCAAATCGCAGATGTACGTCAACTTTGGATGTGAATGTTAAGGTCTGTGTTGGCTGTGAAAAGGAAAGGCTGAGATGCGAGTGAGGGACAAACTGCAGACAACAGCACCATCTACAGCTTCAACTCAATTACTGCAGGTCATAAAACAGTCGGATTTTGTTAGTTACCATGTTTTGGCTCAAATGACTTTGGATACATCACTCGTCTGACGAGCTTGTCATTGACCTAAAAAAAAAAATCAAACAGTTTGTTGAAATCAGACACACTCAGGACTCAAAAATGTATAAATTATGCATATTTTCACACAAGATCCTCAGAATTACCATTTTAAGTTTTCTCCTGTGCCTGAAAAAAAAAAAAAAAAATCAATGTTCAGAGATGAACATACAATTTAAACATCTGAGTACATAAAGGCCACCAGCAAGTTTTGTACTTAATGTCAATAATAATAATAATAATAATAATAATAAATATACAGTATGGAGGTTTGCCATAGAAGCTTTGTGTGTGCCAGACAATACAGTCATCTGGGTTTGAACAGATCAAAACAAATACTTTCTGTGATATTACAGAAAGAAAGTGGTATGGTGACTTACTGGTTCGCACTGTTGCCTCACACCAAGAAGGTTGTGGGTTTGATTCCCACCTGGGTCCTTTCTGTGTGGAGTTTGCATGTTCTCCTTGTGCGATCAAAGAGAATAATGGGATTATTAACCATCAAATGACAAGGTAGAACCTCTGAAATCATTCTAAAGTCAGTTTTAAGTAGAAACAAGGCGATAATCGGTGAGGCTTTGAAATGATGGACGCACAGTGGGCGCAGCAGCTAGCAGCTCATGCTGCTGCGGCGCTGTGATCGCTTCCTCCGTCTTTTATTATGAAATAATGCTGAATTTATGTGGAAATGATAGTTGTACAAAAGCTTCAGATATCTGTCACTGAGATAGATGACTGCTGGAGTGCAGTTTTAATCAGAAACGAGGTGATAATCGGCGAAACGCTGGTGACACTCAGAAATGACACATGCGCAGTAAGGCGGGGCGGAGTGGTTTTTAAGGAAGACCGTTCAGTCTGTGACACCAGCTTCCTTCCACATCCAAAGACATCCAGGTAAGGTGGATGGGAAATTGACAGTAGGTGTGCGTGCAGGTATGAATGTGTTTGTCTGTCGATACGTGACCCTACGATAGACTGGCATCCTGTCCAGGGTGTATCCTGCTTCTGCCTGCTGGGATAGGCTCCAGCTGCCCCCCCGTGACCCTCATTTGGAGTAAGTGGGTATAGAAATGGATGGATTACAAAAAGGAATTAATCTGTACCCTCACAAAGTTAACTTTTTATGATGCCATCAGAGCCAGGGCTTCTTGTTTTAATATAACTCTGTGTAGAATGCTAAAATCTAGATGTTAGATCTTTCACTTATGTATTGTCCGTATTGTTAGCATTGAGAAAGGTCCGTGCCTCACATTGTTTTCTGGTACCAACATGTGAATGCAGTATAATTTATAGTTTACTTGTATGATATTACAGATTGGAGGCCACATCACACGTCTGTGGGCATGTAACCACAAGCAACATTATAGTTATTAACGATTACTCTCTTCTATTCTCTTTATATAGCACCTCATGGTCAGATATTGCAACATTTTGGGATTACTTTTCATTGCTATGTCGACAACACTCAGTTGTACATGCCAAAAACTGCAGATAATGTCACACACACTAAGGACTTCAGAGGATTGCCTGGCTTCAGTGAAAAACTGGATGTCTAGCATCATCTTACTTTCAAACTCTGACAAGACTGAGACAATGGTCATTGGTCCTGCGAGACACAGGCATCAGTTTGACCAGCAAGCGTTAATCTTGGACTTGTGTGTTATAGTGGTAAAGTGAAAAACCTTGGGGTGACCTTTGATCCCACACTGTCCTTTGACCTGCACATTACAAAGTGCCTATGAATGCTTCCCATCACCTCTATAATATTACACTCAACAAAAATATAAACGCTACACTTTTGGTTTTGCTCCCATTTTGTATGAGATGAACTCAAAGATTTAAAACTTTTTCCACATACACAATATCACCATTTCCCTCAAATATTGTTCACAAACCAGTCTAAATCTGTGATAGTGAGCACTTCTCCTTTGCTGAGATAATCCATCCCACCTCACAGGTGTGCCATATCAAGATGCTGATTATACACCATGATTAGTGCACAGGTGTGCCTTAGACTGCCCACAATAAAAGGCCACTCTGAAAGGTGCAGTTTTATCACACAGCACAATGCCACAGATGTCACAAGATTTGAGAGAGCGTGCAATTGGCATGCTGACAGCAGGAATGTCAACCAGAGCTGTTGCTCGTGTATTGAATGTTCATTTCTCTACCATAAGCCGTCTCCAAAGGCGTTTCAGAGAATTTGACAGTACATCCAACCAGCCTCACAACCACAGACCACGTGTAACCACACCAGCCCAGGACCTCCATATCCAGCATGTTCACCTCCAAGATCGTCTGAGACCAGCCACTCGGACAGCTGCTGAAACAATCGGTTTGCATAACCAAAGAATTTCTGCACAAACTGTCAGAAACCGTCTCAGGGAAGCTCATCTGCATGCTCGTCGCCCTCATCGGGGTCTCGACCTGACTCCAGTTCGTCGTCGTAACCGACTTGAGTGGGCAAATGCTCACATTCGCTGGCGTTTGGCACGTTGGAGAGATGTTCTCTTCACGGATGAATCCCGGTTCACACTGTTCAGGGCAGATGGCAGACAGCGTGTGTGGCGTCGTGTGGGTGAGCGGTTTTCTGATGTCAATGTTGTGGATCGAGTGGCCCATGGTGGCGGTGGGGTTATGGTATGGGCAGGCGTCTGTTATGGATGAAGAACACAGGTGCATTTTATTGATGGCATTTTGAATGCACAGAGATACCGTGACGAGATCCTGAGGCCCATTGTTGTGCCATACATCCAAGAACATCACCTCATGTTGCATTAGGATAATGCACAGCCCCATGTTTCAAAGATCTGTACACAATTATTGGAAGCTGAAAATGTCCCAGTTCTTGCATGGCCAGCATACTCACCGGACATGTCACCCATTGAGCATGTTTGGGATGCTCTGGACCAGCGTATACGACAGCGTGTACCAGTTCCTGCCAATATCCAGCAACTTCGCACAGCCATTGAAGAGGAGTGGACCAACATTCCACAGGCCACAATTGACAACCTGTTCAACTCTATGCGAAGGAGATGTGTTGCACTGTATGAGGCAAATGGTGGTCACACCAGATACTGACTGGTATCCCCCCCAATAAAACAAAACTGCACCTTTCAGAGTGGCCTTTTATTGTGGGCAGTCTAAGGCACACCTGTGCACTAATCATGGTGTCTAATCAGCATCTTGATATGGCACACCTGTGAGGTGGGATGGATTATCTCAGCAAAGGAGAAGTGCTCACTATCACAGATTTAGACTGGTTTGTGAACAATATTTGAGGGAAATGGTGATATTGTGTATGTGGAAAAAGTTTTAGATCTTTGAGTTCATCTCATACAAAATGGGAGCAAAACCAAAAGTGTTGCGTTTATATTTTTGTTGAGTGTATGAAGATTCAACCAGTTGTATGACTGACACAGATGCACTGATTCATATCTTTGTTTCTTCCAGATTGGATTACTGCAACATCCAATATTCTGGCCGGATCAGAAGTCTTAAATTGGTTCAGAAAGCTGCTACAGGACTTCTGACTAGAAGAAAGTTTGACCATATTACCCCAATTCGGGACTCCCTTCTCTGGCTGCCTGTCTGTGTGAGGTTAGATTTTAAGGTTTTGTTACTAACATGCAACAACTTCCATGGACTATCATCTGCCTGTATGGCTGATCTAATTAAACCTTATGTACCGGCCCGTGCACTGTGTTCTCAGGCGGAAAGATTACTGTGTGTTTCAAAGATTAAAAAGAAGTCAGCAGGCCACAGAGTTTTCTCTTACTGTTCTGTGGAACTATCTGCTTGCTGAGATGAAACAGTGTGATTCTGTGGAAACACTCAAAGATGCATCTGCTCTCACTTTCATAGGAATAAGATACTTGTGTTGTACTGAATTACTTTTTCCTCCTCCATCCAAATTCTGTTTGTAATAATGGAGGACTCAGTCTCATCATACCAAAATTAGTTAGTGAAGGGCTAGCTACCAGTGATCACATTTAATATCCTGTCTGTGATTCTGTTATTTTAATGCTGAGAAATATGGTTCTGAGAATTGCTAGTGCCTGCTGATTGATTCTGCTCTCTCTTTCTCTGTCTGAAGTACAATCACCGCACCCCTTTTGCAGATGGCTGCTGTCAACAGAAGCACCATTTTAGAGGTCACCTGTCTGAGGGTATGATTGAACCTAAGAAACACAAACTTTCTGTTGTTGTTTTGTATGTTTGAAAATTCTTTGTTGTACTTTTTTTTTACCTTAAGCTTTGTTATTGTTAGTATCGCCTGAGTAGTTGGTCGTCACCCTCCCACCACCCCGTCTGGTCTGCTTGTGGTTTCTTCCTCAAATTACAACAGAGGGAGTTTTTCCTTACCACTGTCACCTACATGTATGCTCACAGGGGTTAGACCTTACCCACCAAGGTGAGGTTAGATCTTAACTTGGGGGGACTTATGTTGTGATTTGGCACGTTATTAATAAATCAAATTGAATGAATAAATGAATGGATAGACTCCAAAACAGCTAGCTTACTTTAATTAACTGCTCCAGGTGAATTTGTAAGATCAGCCCAGTGCCACATTTTTTGTTTTCACGCTCCCGTCACAAAGTGATTCAGATTTTTCTGACGTTTTTTTTTTTAAACTCACTATTACTAACCCTACCCCCAACCTTATCCATAACCTAGCCCTACTCCTTCCCCTAACCCTAACCACCCCTGATCCCCCACACCCCGCTAAACTTTTAATTTCATGCAGCTGTCACAGAATGTATTAGAATAAATTCATGCTCCCATGGTGAACATTTTGCACTTTTCGTGACAATATCACAAACCAACAGATTAATGTATATTTCATGCTGCTGAATCACGACATGCCGTGAGACTGAGTTGTATCATGATGCTATTGACAAATCAATGCCCATATGGTGCATCTCTGTAGTATAATGTAGGTAATCTAGAATATATATTTTAAATAAAATCACAAAAGTTAAAGGTGGATAGTTGAGGATGGGTATCCAACTATCGAATGCCTATTGAATGACCTTCAAACCCTGACCTCCAACCTTCTGAGAATACAGAGTGACTTCTGCCTCAACAAACCATGAGGCTGACAGGCCTAACCTATCCACGGTTAGCCAGTCAACAAAGCACTTTGCTTTAATTCACCATCTTTCAGGGTGTCACACTTTATATTCCCTGGCATGGGTAGGCTACATGTGGATGCATAATTTATCTCAAATTAGCGCCTATTTGAGAAAGCATCAAAGCAAGGCGGCTAAGGTTGGAAGAGAGCTTAAGGAACCGCAGGGAAACCATCGGCAGGATTAATGCGGGAGATTTTTATAAGAAATTACTGGCTTAATGAAGTGGATAAAAAAAGCTGTCAGTGTTTTATTGCATCTAAATTGTTTGGAAGTGGTGTTTAGCTGTCTCGCCTACTCCCAACATAATGGCTCGTGACAGTCGCTGCGAGGCTTATTTAATGTAACCGGTGAATAGGTTGCACGGTGAAGCTATTCACCATCATGTTTTTATACACACTACACCAGGAAGGGGATTTTATTTTTCTTTCCCGCACCTTCTTACTCATTGAAATGCCACATTAACAACAAACGACACAAGTGACAACCAACCTAGTTTCATATTAGAGAATCACTGAAAATACTGTACATATACATAAAAGATTTTCTTTTTTTAATTAAACTTTCCATTCATGAAATGGACTCATTTTCAAATTGGAATAGCTGTCTCACTTTTGACACACCTATATGGTTACACTCATATGCAGGACAATAAATCTTTCTTTTTTTTATTATTGCATCACTGTGATGCGAGAAGCTGCAGACATTTATGGCCCATTCAAACACTGTGTAATTCACCACACAGGTTCTACGAATGCTGTATGCTTACGGTCAATATATTAAAAGTACGAAACAGTTACAGATCATGGAGAGACAACAGTGACTCACACTGTACTGTGGTAGGAAACAGAACAGTGATCCAATGCCATCTTGTGTCGAGTTTCAGGACCTCAGCAGACGATAAAAAGTGAGGGATGATGCACACCCTGTGCACATTAAGATACAAGGAACCATAGGTGGTTGAGCAAGGTGGTTTTTTTAAACTACTTGAAATCATATGACCCTTTTTTGGGGGGGGGCATCATCATGAAGTCATTCATCCCAGTCAATCACAAATATTTTACAGCTCAATATGAGCTTCTGAGCAATCTCTAACTACACTGACAGCAGCGATACTGCAGTAAATGTATTTTTGGACTATGTTTTGCTTTACCTTTGACCCAATCTGTTCCAAAAGTTAATCATCAGAAGACTGCTGGGATAGGCTTCAGCCCGACCCTTCATTGTAGTAAGCGGGTATAGAAAATGAATGGATAGATGGAAATACTAACCAAGTAAGTAATTTTCCCACTTTTGGTGAAATTTTTATTCATTTTGTTCACACACACACACACACACACACACACACACACACACACACACACACACACACACACACACACACACACACACACACACACACACACACACACACACACACACACACACACACAGGAGCCACAACAATTAATTTAACAAACAACAAATATTACCATAATCAACCATTTCAATAACCAATTAATCACTTGTTTTCTTAAATGTCAAATTCTCCGATTTCAGTTTCTTACTCATTTCTTTGTGACAGTAAACTGAATATCTATGAGTTATGGACAAAACAAGACATTCAAGGACATAATTTTTGGTTCTGGGAAGCACCGGTGGCCATTTTTCACCATTTTATAGCCCAAACAACTAATCTTTTAAATTTGGGAAATAACTAATATATTGTGAAACTAACCATTAGTTGCAGCCCAGACAGACATAAATGCATGCACAAAAGGTTTAAAAATGGTCTTTACAAACATTTTGGAATATTGTTTTATTCAGGATGTTTTTGGCGATTTAAAAGTGTAGCACCATGGCCTCGATTCGCCCTAATTAAATAAATACATTAATGCTGTCTCAACAAAAACCTGAGTTTTCAACTGAAGACAGACAGTGCTTTCCCTCTCAGTTGAGAAATTCCCAAGTCATCTGGAGATCTTACGATAGCTTGGCGACATCCCTGATGGTCCAACACTGCTTCGCAGAGGAAAAACAAAACTGTAATTCAAAGTTCTTCAAAGGGAAGCCCTTGCCTTTTTATCAGTGAATTTTCGGTCATTATGAATTACATGACGTTATAATGGCTTCATGTCAGAATCTGAAATTGCCCAGGCCTGAAGAACCCATTTTATGGTCCCACACTGAAGCCAGAACCTCTCAAGACTGCAAAACTTCCCCCACGACAAGACGCAGTCATAAACTTTGTCTTGACAAGCAGCTATTATATTTAGTTTAAAGCAAAGGAAAAGACCTTTTTTTTTAATCAAAAAGAATTGCATTAGTATTTCTTTTATTCATATACAGTAGTGTTCAGAATAATAGTAGTGCTATGTGACTAAAAAGATTAATCCAGGTTTTGAGTATATTTCTTATTGTTACATGAGAAACAAGGTACCAGTAGATTCAGTAGAGTCTCACAAATCTAACAAGACCAAGCATTCATGATATCCACACTCTTAAGGCTATGAAATTGGGCTATTAGTAAAAAAAAAAGCAGAAAAGGGGGTGTTCACAATAATAGTAGCATCTGCTGTTGATGCTACAAACTCAAAACTATTATGTTCAAACTGTTTTTTTTTAGCAATCCTGTGAATCACTAAACTATTATTTAGTTGTATAACCACGGTTTTTCATGATTAACTTGTGGCACCTTTCAGCTGTTACTCTACTCCAAGATTCTTTAACAACATTCCACAATTCATTCACAATTCTTGGTTTTGCTTCAGAAACAGCTTTTTTGATGTCACCCCACAAGTTCTCAATTGGATTTAGGTCCGGGGATTGGGCAGGCCACTCCAAAACATTAATTTTGTGGGTTTGGAACCAAGATTTTGCTTGTTTACTAGTGTGCTTGGGGTCATTGTCTTGTTGAAACACCCATTTCAAAGGCATGTCCTCTTCAGCATAAGGCAACATGACCTCTTCAAGTATTTTGACGTATCCAAACTGATCCATAATACCTGGTATGCGATATATAGGCCCAACACCATAGTAGGAATTCAGAGTTTGGGGGTGGTCTCACAAACTGTCTGCAGCCCTTGGACCCAAAAAGAACAATTTTACTCTCATCAGTCCACAAAATATTCCTCCATTTCTCTTTAGGCCAGTTGATGTGTTCTTTGGCAAATTGTTTAACAGGGGTACTTTGCGGGGGATTCTTGCAAATAAATTAGCTTCACACAGGCGTCTTCTAACTGTCACAGCACTTACAGGTAACTCCAGACTGTCTTTGATCATCCTGGAGCTGATCAATGGGTGAGCCTTTGCCATTCTGGTTATTCTTCTATCCATTTTGATGTTTTTTTTCCATTTTCTTCCACGCGTTTTTTTTTTGTCAATTTTAAAGCATTAGAGATATTTGTAGATGAACAGCCTATAATTTTTTGTATCTGCATATAACTTTTCCCCTCTCCAATCAACTTTTTAATCAAACTACGCTGTTCTTCTGAACAATGTCTTGAACATCCCATTTTCCTCAGGCTTTCAAAGAGAAAAGCATGTTCAACAGGTGCTGGCTTCATCCTTAAATAGGGGACACCTGATTCACACCTGTTTGTTCCACAAAATTGACAAACTCACTGACTGAATGCCACACTGCTATTATTGTGAACACCCCCTTTTCTACTTTTTTTTACTAATAGCCCAATTTCATAGCCTTAAGAGTGTATATATCATGAATGCTTGGTCTTGTTAGATTTGTGAGAATCTACTGAATCTACTTGTACCTTGTTTCCCATGTAACAATAAGAAATATACTCAAAACCTGGATTAATCTTTTTAGTCACATAGCACTACTATTATTCTGAACACTACTGTATAAAAATTCTAATGTGTTGTATTAATTAAAATGTTTTGCATATAATCATTCCAGTTTATTGACATGTGCTTATTTTAACTGATATGTGTGTGTGACCTTTCTGCATTATCTAAAATGCTGATGTTGAAGTACTGTTTATCCAAAGGATGTGTCTGACTAGTAATAATGTGTATCCATTCAAATGTCTTAGGACAAATAGTATTTCAAAATAGTGTTAAATAGTTTAATCATTTCTGTCTGCCCTCTTTTGAAGACATGAAGCTTTCTGTGAGATTACAAACCCTAAATGGGTGGAGTTTGGTGACATCAGTCGACCTTTAAGAAGTTAGGACAGAGCCTCGCTCTGCCTTTTTGGACCTTCTCCCCACTCTCTCTTGGAGCACTCTGCAACTCTTTCTTACTTAAAACTTAATTTTTATTTTTGGGCCAAGGCCCATTGCTAAGCTGCCACGTGGCATTCATTCATTCTTTACTTTTGACAAACTTAAAGTTTTAACCTGACGCTTTAAGGTGCATCAAGTCTTGAATTTTTAGAACTTCCGAGCTGAGCTTTTCAAATTAATAGCGAATTTACAGAAAAGCCATTCTCGTTTTCTGTGGCTATTTTGTTTTTCAACGCTTTTAAAGTTTAAATTTTTTTCCTAAATTCAAAGATTTTTAAATCTGGTTCAAACAATTTAAAAAAAAAAAAAAAAAAAAAAAGCTACCAAGAACCATTTTCAACAAACACCTTCTACCTTTGGGTTCCTGCAAGCTGACAACAGAGCTATTTCAAACCAGCAGCTAACCTGTGGGTAAAGCCAGCTGACACAAGCCTTGGGATCGCTACGGGGAAGCCGCGGGGTTAACCCCATCCACGACGGACCCAGTTCAAGGTTCCAGGAAAAGGGTTTGTTGTCTATGGATACAAAGTGGCTAATTTTACTTCTCCTTTGGCTCCTTTTTAAACATATTCATGCTTCTTTAATATTTTTCTTAATAATTGGCTTCAAAATTCATCACTAAATTCCAATCAGATTTATTTACTTAAAGTTTTAAGCTTCATCTCTCTTTCAACATCTCATGAGTAAGAAAATTGTTTCATGAAAAAACTTATTTTAATCACTGTCCATAAAATGCCAGTAAAATGTTCATTTCTTGTATAAATTGTAAATAAATTGTAAATATTTCTGCTGTGGTTCATTTTGTGTTCAGAAGGAAACTTTTGGTCAACCTTATCGTGGAATTCAGACTTCAGATCAGAGACTGATTAAATTAAATTGAGACGGATTAATTCATTTGAGACTGATAAATTAATGAATGTTTATAGTACCTATGCTATAAAATACGTGGTGCCCCGAGTAAATAAATAAGTATTAAACCCTAAATTAATTATTTTGGTGACTCATTATATGGGGCCCAGTCCAATCTAGTTCAATTTGGGAGTTTAACTACTTATTCACTATAAATTGCTACAATCCTCTGGTTCCCCGGTGTGAGCCGATCGCATTTTATTCCATAAATAAGTGCTACATTTCAGATGCGCCCGTGTGAGGACGATTCAGTAATAAATTATTTTATTTAATAATATCGTTACAATAGTTTACTGTCTGAAACTGTTTTTCTAGCTGCTGATTACTATACAGAATGGGGGAGGAGAGATAGGTGAATTTTCCTTTTTATTTCACACAGTATATTATCACATTACGAGTACATCAAAGTACATCGTACATCAAATCCATCATTCGTGACAGTTCTGATGTTTTCATGTGACCGATCGTGGACAAAGCTGAGAAGAACTGAGTCTGTCTCGCAAAGCCTGTTGACAGTTATTCGGGTAAACCCTCCTGTTAAGACACAAGAGCTTCATAAGTCCAAACACAGATGACTGTAACCAGAATGTTGCTACAACCTCAAATCAGCAATGTTACCAAGATCAACTGGTAATCCTGTTTTGCAACACATGCTGCCGTCTGCCTTCGGGTCATCTGTACGAGCTCACACCACTCATTTCAATAAAAATAAAAAGGCAGGCATATAGATTTTACATGTCACTGTAATGTTAGAAGAAATTTAATTTGGTCTTATTTCAGCCTCAATGTGGTGATGTTTGCTTGCTCAACAGCAGTGATTACAGCTGAGAACGACTGAACACACTGTTTGCATGCCTGGAATGGACACCAATTGTTAATGTGAATCGTGCCGAGCCAAACGAAAGACAAAAATTGTGTTAGTAGAGCTGAACAAGACTCAACCTGGGGTTAAAAAAAAAAAAAAAAGAAAAAAAAAAAGCAAGCTTCAAACAGTTAGTGATCTCCTCAAACAACTGATGTGCTGTGTGAACCCTGAGCCAGACTCAATTTATTCAAGACAATAGATTCCTTTTTCCCCTGATAGCAAACAATAACAGGTGTTTTCACAATCTTACCATTTAATTATTGCAATTATTTCATCTTCTTGGCAGTGCTTTTGCAGACTGTCTCTAGATGTTAAAAAAAGGTTTGATTTTCAGTCGAACTACTTTTACTGACTTAGAGGCTGACAAGCTGGCAAAAAAGACATTTACTCTTGATAAAAATCTTGTAGCAGTACAGACAGACAACCCAGGTAGGGATATAATCTGAACATTTCACTGATCTCACACACACACATACACACACAAAATCCTTTTCAGTCAGCTCACCACTCCTTTTCCCCTTCATAGACAAAACCAAAAAGCAAGTTTTGGGCAGCATTTGTGTAGGGTAAGGTGAGAGGTCAAGACAAAGTTTGCACTTTAGACAAACTTTATCCAATTAAGGCCATCTCTGAAGAAGCAGTCAAGGTGGGTACATCACTAGGGCCATTCCTGCAAATGAACAATACAGCGTGTCCACAGCATCAGGGTGCAACAAAAACATGTTTGTCCAACTTCCACTGCTGTCCATGTGGGGGAACCAGTACTAAGAAGTCAAGGTGCAGCTTTAAAATGTTTATTTCTTCACAGCCAACGGGATGCATCAGTCATTCCCAACATAAATCAAGAAGTCTTCCTCTCCTCCTTTGTGGTCCAGTGCTGCTCCAACACTCTTGTAGGTCCGGCTGTCTCAGTGCTGATGTGCTGGGAGCAAAGAATTGTGACTTACATGCTGGTGAGCCCCAGATTAGTAGTCTCATCTACAGGCTCCCTGGCTCTCCTCCACCATTTCTCTTGCCATCTTTATTGTTTCTGTTCACTTTCTAAGCCTGAGGGCTTAGACTGTGTTGCGTGGGGTGCCATTGAGTGCAACGGTCTTGTTGCGGGGTGAACCCAATGTCAGGGGGCCCACTGGACGCTGGGAGGAAACACCCACCTCGAACACTTCATGGATAGCCTTTCGGAAACAGTGGAAATTATAATCTATCAACCCTGTGAAGGAGTAAAAAAAGAAAAAGACGTGAGGTTTTTCAGCATGAAACATCTGTTTTCTAGGTGGGTGGGAGAGGGGAGGTGCTTTTGTTGGTAGTCCTTACATTTACAGTGTGAAACAAATGATAGTTCAGGTTTTGTGTGGTCAACTTCATTCAAGAGAAAACACTACTTCTCAACTCAGATATAATGCAGTTATTGAGAGGTGACAATTGTGAACCATTCGACGTTTAAGTTATATTGAATAGGACTTATAAACTTTTAAGTCACCGTACTGCGTAAAGCACCGAGTCAGCATTATGTGATACAACTGCAGTAATTAAATAGTGTACTCATGAGAGATAAAATCAGAGAATCTTATGGCACCGGCCACCGTTTCCCAATGATCCTCAGAATGGTCACTTCTTCCTTTCTACAGTAGTCATGTCACAAAAACAGCCTGTTGTACATTTCCTATGCTAGTTACAGCATCAACTGCCGCTGATTTGGGTTAACAACTGACAGAGTTCTTTTGATCTCATGATGTCAAGTCACTGTCACCTCATCTACTTCTCTTTGCTAATCTCAGCATCATTCTATCTTCTGTTCCATGAAAAGTTCAGACTGTCGGACCTCATCATCATATTTGCTCTGTGACATTCTCTTAGACTGGAAGCGATTTTTCAAAGTTCATCTGCCACAAAAGATTATATTGTGTACTGACTACTGCCTGTCCTTATACACCCGTCTGCCTGAGTTTCGTCTTGGTCTTGAGATCAAGAGTTAGGGCCTCTTTACACATAGTAAAAATGTGGTCGAATTGCGCATGAAGCAGGAATCGTGTGCAATACATATAAAATCGAAGCTGCCTCTAATGCCTCGTACACCTGTTGCTACAACTATTTGCGCACAGCGGGTGAAAGACAGAGTGTGCCCTGTGAGAGCCCATTCGATCCCTCTTGCGGCAGGTGTCGGCCAAATTCCAGGTGGCACACACGAACATCAAATCCCGCTCGCTTGGCACTTGGAAAATGTGTGGCCATTCTCACTAATAGCATGAAAACAGTCAGCAGATGATCACTTTTGAGCTGGCGGAGAAATTTGTCTAAGTGCCCCCACGACTGCGGAGTTGCCAAGTACATGTGGCGTGCCAGTGTCGGCACCCCCACAACACACGTGCGTGTGTTTCGCATGCCCCCGCTCCCCTCCCCTTGCTCACAAGAGGCACTTCTAATGTTGACATTGCGATTAGCAGGACTTGCAAAGATGGTGCCGACATAGATGTGCGATAATTCAGAATAACACTGAGCCACATTTGAAAGCCACTGCAGAACTTAAGACATTTTCAAGTTTTTCCAATACACTGAACACACAGCAACCTGGTGGCTCATCCAGTTCCAGGTTTCTAATATAAACAATTCACCATAATGTTCTGCACATTTGATATTTTCATACCAACCAATCGGTGGTGCACCATATTGCGAAATTCACATTTCTAGTTGAATGCTTTCGAAAAATGGAAATAATGTGTTCTCGGTGAAAATTCAATATATTTGAGTCAATACACAAATAATGAATGTTTATGAGTTCAATGGTATGAATATTTCATAAGGTGAAAGATGGAACATACCATTCAACAAGGAAAAGCTGAATGAAATATTCGTTCCATTGAAAGAATGAAAAACATTCATTATTTGTTTTATGTAACAGCAAAAATAGATCCTTGTCATTTGATAGTTTATTAATTTATAAACAACAGAAACGGAACTTACATTTTGGTGTTTGTCTCTGGTGCTTTGATGTCAACAGTCCAACACAAACTTTAAATACAAGTCCAAAATTGTGCTCAGTCAACTTGCAAAAAACAATTCTGATGATGTAGTCTGTGATGCCGTTGTGCCGAATTCAGTACAGACTGCCGCCTGCTTTCCTCACTCCAGCAAAAAATTGCATCAGAAATTTGTCCAGCTTTTCATCTTAACTTCATCCTCTACATCCTAACAGCTCGTCATGCCTCCAGACGGATTACGGTGTGGTGGATTTGTTTTTTTTTGTGTCTGTGTGTGTGTTAGAGAAATTAGCACCATCAATTAGCTCCTTCAAATCGTCATCTGCCAGCAAAACAAACTCCGCCATGTTTAGCTAAACACCGCCGGCGGTAGTGCGAGTATGTGTGGTGGTTGGGACATGCAATAGCACATTTCATGTTGTACCAGAATTGCACACTAAAAAGAACTACTGCACTGTAAATGAAACACAATGGCAAATGGTTCAAATAATCCATGTCACGTGACATACAAGCCACCAATCAAATGGCAAAGATCCACTCAGCCATTATATAATATTCAATATATTGTAGTAAAACACCAAAATAGACAGCATGGTCCCTCAAGCCATATGAGGGAGAGGGGAATCACAGGCGTCCATGTCTGCTTACCTTTGCGCTCAAAGCTCTCTTCTCGGAGAATGCACACAAGTGCTAGGAACTTTGTGACTTCTTTCAGGTAGAGGACAGTGGTGTTGTTGAGTTTGATGATGGCCATGGACTCTTTGTCATAGGCACTGCCACTACCGTCTTCCCTCAGTCTGATGCAGCACAACACAAAGTTCAGGTCAAAATACCTCAAAAACTGCAGTCTGCTAATGACTCCATTAAATTGAGAGTGTGTCCATTACATTGTGCATTTCTGACATAACTGTATAACACATACATCCCATCATCAACTAAAATATAAGATCCAGTATCTTCAAAATCTTCTGTTTCATCACATATTAATTACATAATTATTTTTAAGTACATTTAGACCAGATCTGACTTGAAGAAAAAGTTAATACAAGAAAAGCAGAGTACATGCCTCTGGGTTAACAGGAGGACGAGTATGTGTGAGAGGACTTTGTGATAGTAGGTTCTGTATTCAGTGGTCTATAACTACCTTTTCTCTTTTTTACGCTAGTCCTGTGACTTGCATATGTAGAAAAACCCTACATTATCTATGGCCGCAACATGGTATAATTTACACTTGTCGCAAGCTGTTCCTGTATACTGATCTGACTCTCTGATGCACACTCCACAACAGAAAGCAATGCACCACTAAGCTGGCTAACAACTGATATAAAATCATAAGAAAATCTAAATAAGGATGTGCCAGGTCTTAGAATGAGCTAAATTATATAAATCATGCTCTCAAACTGAAAGATCACAGGATGAATACAGCTTTCGTACTGCTCTGCACTCCACTTGTTTAGACTGTATGGGACAGTCAGACCAGCAATGAAGAGAACAGCCGGGCTAAGGTATGGCAAATTACACTGCAATGTTTTAAAAAATATGCAGTTTTAATAGGTTTAATTACATTCAGTGAGGTAAATATACACCATTTAGCGCTAGCATTTTTGTCTGTTACATTTATAATATAAAAATTAATGTTGTTAATGCTCTGTGAAATATATTTACCATTATAATTGTCTTGTGACTAAGATTGCCACAGGTAGCAGCTGGTTTGAACTTTTATTTATTCCACATAAGCGGCACGATCATGTGGTGCACCTCGCACTGTTCCTGCTCAACCGACACCGTTGCATGCATGAACTCTCACACCGGGCTCGTGCAAGCCTGCCTGTTGACGTGATGTTTCGTGGTGCGCAAATTCTAACAGTTTTGCACTGTTTCACCGTTTCTGACCAGACTACGCACTATATGCGAAGGGACCCTTAATAAAGTAAACAGAAATGATTAAATCTTCATTCATTTTCTGCTGCTTATCCTGGTCCGGGTTACGGTGGCAGTAGACCAAGTCCCCTAACTCTTCCTGGGGGACCCTGAGTTGTTCCCAAACCAGGTGGGAAACACAATCCCTCCAGTGTCTTCCCTGGGGCCTCCTTCCAGTTCAACATGGCAAGAAGACCCCCAAAGGAGATGACCAGGGGGTATCTTCACCAGATGCCCGAACCACGTCAGCTGACTCCTTTCAATGAAAAGAAGTAGCAGGTCCACTCAGAGTCCATTAAGGATATTCAAGCTTCTCACACTGTCCAGGAGTGTAAACCCAGACACTTGATGAAGGAATCTCATGTCTGCTGCTTGATCTGACGTTGTTCATCCGGCTATTACCCAAAGTACATGACCATAGATGAGGATGAGTGGAAACAGAATGGTAAATCGAGCCTCAGCTCCTTCTCCACCATGATAGTCCAGTACAGCATCTGCAGATCATCAGACGCAGCACCAATCCACCTATCAATCTAATGCTCCAACTTTGCTGTACTTGTGAACAAGACCACAACATACTTAAACTCCTCAACGTGGGGAAATAACCCTCCCTTGACCCAGAGGGGACAGTCTACCCTTTTCCGATAGAGGACTAGGGTCTCAGATTTGGAGGTGCTGATAATCATCACAGTCACTTCAAACACACCCAGTGCACATTGGAGGTCAAAGCCTGATAAAGCAACAGAACCACAACATCTACAAAAGGCAGAGATGTAATTATGAAGTCACCAAAGTGAACACCCTCCAGTCCCTGATTGCACCTTGAAATCCTGTTCATTAACATCATGAACAGGATAAACATTTATTTCTGGCTAATATTTTAACTGTGGCCACATTTGCACCTTGAAATCCTGTTCATTAACATCATGAACAGGATAAACATTTTTTTCTGGCTAATATTTTAACTGTGGCCACATTTCCACATGCCTAGAGTCCACATATCTGTCTGAGCTGACATTGTTGCTGTGTTCCAAAAATTATGCGAGGACAATTACGTCACAACAGCATTTGATGCTGTGCATCTGTGGCACCACCTACATGCCTGGTGATGCAGACTCATCATGCCTGGATTTTCACCCTTCAAAGTCCTTGTCCTCCTCAAGTGCACTGACATCCACACAGGTGTCGCCACAGACAGCACTCATTCTTCAGCGAATGAGGTGCACAACCCTGCACTGTGAGAAATTCAATAACGACATGTTCTTTCAAATTAACACCTATGTATGTCGCCCTTTTCCCCCTTACAGACGACTGTGCACATGCATTTGGTCCAAAGCAATTCTGTGCATGCCTGAAACTGCAGTCAAAACCTTTTGATGTAGCAACTGTCGCGCATGGCCTCGCTTCACCATAATTAAATAAATACATTAATGCTTTCTCAACAAAAACCTGAGGTTTTGAACTGAGGACAGAGACTGTTGTGTTTTCACTCCTAACTGGGAAATTCCTGGTTCTGTCTGGAGATGAACTTTGGAGATACTCCCATGGGCCTCCATTCTGGCCCTACATCACAACAGAACTGTGAGTCAGTTTTTCAAAGGAGCCCTTGCTTGCTTATCAGTTAAATTTCGGTCACTGTGAAATACATGACATAATTGCTTCACTTCAGAATCTGAACTTTGCCAGGCCAGGAGAATCCACCTTTTATGGCCTCACACCAAGGCCAGAAACTTTCCAGATGTGCAAGAGGAACTTTTCCATGATAAGACGTGGCCTTAAACTCTGAGCCTTGACAACCAGCTATTATCTCTAAATGAAGAAAAAGGAGACCTTTTGTTTAAATGCAGAACAGTATATAACAATTCAAATGTCTGTGTTGTTTAATCAAACAATCTGCTTTGCATATAATTGCTCCATTTAAATGACGTGTGTTCTTTGTAGCTGCTGTTGTGTTTAAATGTGATCTTTCTGCATTATCAATATGTTGACGGTGGAATATTCTGTTTTAACCAAATGGAGTGTTTCAGTGACTATTAATAATGTGTATCCATTTGAGTGTCTTAGAACAAATAGTATGCCAAAATAGTTAATGTGTTTAAATAATTGAATCATTTCTTCGTCTTTCTCTTCACAAGAACTTTCTGTGAAGTTACCCATCCACGTAGGCGGGGTTTAATGATGTAAGCCCCCTTTAAGAGTTTCAGAAAGGAGCTCTCAGCTCTCTTCTGCCGGCCTCTTCTCCTCAGCTCTTCTGCCCCACTCTTCTCTTAAACGCTCAACTTTATTTTTGGGTCAACAAGGCCCCATGCTAGCCTAGCTAAGCTACCACATGGCTTCATTCATAGTTTCATTCTTTGATAACTTTTAACAAATTAATAGCCTAACGTTTTTAAGGTTCATCAAGTCTTTCAAATTTTTAAGAGCACTTCCAAGCTGAACTTTTAAAAAAATAATAGTGAATTTACAGAAAAGCGACTTTCCTTTTCTGTGCTTTACAACGCTGCTCTTAAAGTTTTAACTTTTTCTAAATTCACAAAGACTTTTAATCTGGCTCCAACAAACTTTTTAAAAGCTACCAGAACCCATTTTCAACAAACACCTTCCACCTCTGGGGTCAAGAAAGCTGACGACGGACCTGACTACAAAGCATCAGCCATCCTGTCGGTAAAACCAGCCAACACCAAAGCCTTGGGATCACCTGGGAGACCGCTGATTTAACCCCTGACCCAAGTGAGCTCACGCTGCAAAGAGCCTAACACATCAACGACAGACAGACGGTTAACCTGAACCATCTCTTCAACGGATCAGCTAAGCGACCCCAGTTAAAGTTTCCAGAAAAAAGTTTTTTTGTTGTCAATGGATGCAAAGTGGCTTCTTTTTAAACATATTCATATATTTGTTTAATTGTAGGTCACTCGGGAGGAGCTCGGAGTCGAGCCGCTGCTCCTCCACATCGAAAGGAGTCAGCTGAGGTGGCTCGGGCATCTTTTCCGGATGCCCGCTGGATGCCTCGCTGGAGAGGTGTTCCGGGCACGTCCCATTGGGAGGAGGCCCCGGGGAAGACCCAGGACACGCTGGAGGGACTATATCTCTCGGCTGGCTTGGGAACGCCTCCAGCTCCGCCTCCTGTCTTTTTGTTAGTGCCACCGTCTCTAAACCATACAACATAGCTGGTCTCACTACTGTCTTGTAAACTTTCCCCTTCACTCTTGCTGATATTCTTCGGTCACAAATCACTCCTGCCACCTTTCTCCACCCACTCCACCCTGCCTGCACTCTCTTCTTCACCTCTCTATCACACTCTCCATTACTTTGAACAGTTGACCCCAAATATTTAAACTCATCTACTTTCACCACTTCTAGTCCTTGTAACTCCAAGGACTCCAGTGTAATTCCACTGGGCTCCCTCCCATTCACACACATGTACTCAGTCTTGCTTCTACTGACTTTTATTCCCCTTCTCTCCAAAGCATATCTCCACTTCTCCAGACTAGACTCAACTTGCTCTCTACTCTCACTACAGATCACAAAGTCATCTGCAAATCTGCAAACATCACAGTCCATGGGGACTCCTGTCTGATCTCCTCCATCCACCTGTCCATCACCACTGCAAACAAGAAAGGACTCAGAGCTGATCCTTGGTGTAATCCCACCTCCACCTTGAATGAGTCTGTCATTCCGACTGCACATCTCACCACTGTCACCCTATTCTTGTACATGTCCTGCACTACCCTAACATACTTCTCTGCCACTCCAAACTTCCTCATACAACACCACAACTCTTCTCTTGGCACCCTATCATAAGCTTTTTCTAAATCCACAAACACGCAATGTAACTCTTTCTGTCCTTCTCTGTACTTCAACAGTATTCTCAGAGCAAACATTGCATCTGTAGTGCTCTTTCTCGGCATGAAACCATATTGCTGCTCACAGATCTTAACCTGTTTTCTAAGCCTAGCTTCTACTACTCTTTCCCATAACTTCATGCTGTGGCTGATCAACTTTATGCCTCTGTAGTTACTGCAGCTCTGCACAACACCCTTGTTCTTGAAAATAGGAACCAGCACACTTCGTCTCCACTCCTCAGGCATCCTCTCACTTTCCAGGATTTTATTAAACAATCTGGTTAGAAACTCTACTGCCATCTCTCCTAGACATTTCCATGCCTCCACTGGAATGTCATCTGGGCCAACTGCCTTTCCACTCTTCATCCTCTTCATAGCAGCCCTCACTTCTTCCTTGCTAATCTCTTGTACTTCCTGATTTACTCTCACCACATCATCCAGCCTTTTCTCGCGCTCATTTTCTTTATTCATCAGCTCTTCAAAATATTTCCTCCACCTTCTCAGCACACACTCCTCACTTGTCAGCACATTACCATGTGCATCTTTTACCACCCTAACCTGCTGCACATCCTTTCCAGCTCTGTCCCTTTGTCTGGTCAATCGGTACAAGTCCTTTTCTCCTTCCTTACTATTCAACTTCTTGTACAGCTCGCAATATGCCTTTTCCTTCGCTTTTGCCACTTCTCTTTTCGCCTTACGCCGCATCTCCTTGTACTCCTGTCTACTTTCTTCATCTCTCTGACTATCCCAAAACTTTTTCGCCAACCTCTTTCTCCTTATGCTTTCCTGGACCTCTTCATTCCACCAAGTCTCCTCGTCTTCCTTCCACTGTCCAGATGTCATACCCAGTACTGTCCGAGCTGTCTCCCTCACAACATCTGCAGTACTTTTCCAGTTGTCCAAAATTGCTTCCCCTCCAACCAGTGCTTCTCTCACCTGCTCGCTAAATTTCACACAACAGTCTTCCTCCTTCAGCTTCCCCCATCTGATCCTTTGTTGAGCTCTCACTCTCTTCTTTACCTCTAAAGTCATCCTACAAACAACCATCCTATGCTGTCTAGCAACACTCTCTCCTGCCACCACCGTACAGTCTCTGATTTCTTTTAGCTTGCATCTCCTATAAAGAATGTAGTCCACCTGTGTGCACCTTTCTCCACTCTTATGTTACCCTGTGCTCCTCCCTTTTCTTAAAGTAGGTATTCACCACAGCCATTTCCATCCTTTTTGCAAAATCAACTACCATCTGTCCTTCCCCATTCCTATCCTTGATACCATATCTACCCACTACTTCCTCATCACCTCTGTTCCCTTCACCAACATGCCCATTGAAGTCCGCTCCTATCACCACTCTTTCATGCTTGGGCACACTCTCCACCACCTCATCTAACACACTCCAGAAATCTTCTTTCTCCTTCATCTCACAACCTACCTGTAGGGCATATGCACTGATGATATTCATCATCACCCCTTCAATTTCCCACTTCACACTCATCACCCTGTCAGACACTCGCTTAACCTCCAACACACTTTTAACATACTCTTCCTTTAAAATGACCCCAACACCATTTCTCTTCCTGTCCTCACCATGGTACAACAACTTGTACCCACCGCCGATGCTCCTGCTCTTACTTCCCTTCCGGTATGGGAATTCGATTCTTAGTCTGCATTGTTGGGTTGGCTTGTTTTACGCAGGATGCCCTTCCTGACGCAACCCTCCTCATTTATCCGGGCTTGGGACCGGCACTCAGAATGTACTGGCTGCACACCCCATGTGGCTGAGTTGAAGCAATTAGATATTATTCTAATTAAATAATTATTAAACCCTAAAACTGTTAATTATTTTGGTGACCCATTGAGGTCTAGGCCAATTTCATTCAATTTGGGAGTTTAGCAATACTTTCGCTATGTATTTTTGGTGCTCTCTGTGAGGCCAATAATACATTGTGAGGCTTAACTACTTATTCACTACATTAAATTGGTGCCTCCGTGAGGTGCCATTCATTCCAAATAATTAAATTAAAGTAATTCGGTACACAACAGTCAATAAGTAAGGATTTATTCATTATTCATAATAATCGCATTGGATGCACAAAATTTCAGCTCACCCTTATAGAAAATATCATTCCACTTAAACTGCCAACTCTTTTCTGCTTTAAAAAGTATGAGGGGTAAACTGGATGATGCGCATGCGGCCAGGGCTCTCTACCTCAACTATTTTACTGGTTAATCGATTACTTAAGTGATCAATTTTCCTTCAAAACAGTGGTTTCAATAGCTCGTCTGAACAAAGGGCATCAGGAATTCTCAGTCTAATGGCTGTAATTATCAATTATTATAAACTATTCAATGAACAGTCAGATTGTTTTAAAGCTATACTTTACACTAAAAATTATTCTAATGGCCGTAGTTTCCTCTTTATGCACTTACAGGAATGATGCAGAAAGACACCCCCCCCCCCTCCAAAAAAAAAAAAAATTACTGTCATGTTTTGAGAAGTATCCTGATCATGGTGAAGGCAACTATTGAAACCACTGAATATAACATTAATAAACATGAATAGATAATTACATACATCATAATTATGGTTTCTCCACCTTTTCTGGTGGGACATAAACACACTCACCCATAGATGCAGGAGACATCAATGACCACATCAATCATGTCGCAGCACAGTTCGTAGGACTGCATGTCCACAGGAGAGCTGTCTGTAGCAATGTAGATCTTACTAACCACATCAAACAAAAAGGCCTTCTCAATCCCTGAATTCTGCCAAACAGAAATCAAGGAAAAGGCAAGATAGGAAAGGCAAAACAGGGATGACAGAATGAGAAACGTAATGAAGAAAAACAGGGCAGTTTGTCACTACAGTAAAACTTGCATATAATGGATTCAGGTAGATTAGTGAATTTTAGCCGTGAACATTGAAATCTGTTATACGTATAAAACAGACAAAATCTCTTATATGTATGAAACAAATTAATTACAGTCAGGAGGTGCCAAACGATCTACGGGGAATCCTGAATCGAGCCCTGCCTCATTTAATGACTGGGTCAAAACTTCATCTGAAAAAAATAACCACCAGAAATTATGTGCATTGAAAGGATTACATTTAGTCGAGTCACTCTTTTTTCTAAGTCCACTGTGGAGTGGTACTATAAAATTCTAAAGCTTGATTTATGCTTCTCCAGCTCTGTAATTCCGTGATCATGCAATGATCATGCAATAATCTTTTCAAGTTCTTCGTTGCGTCTTTATGCAATCTACAGCAGGAACAGTGACTTTTTCTGGATTAATTTGTCCCTCAACGAGCTTGTTTATACAATCATCAACCTCCAAACCAAAAGGTAAGGTGTACAATTTCCTCCATGAATTGTGGGTCATTTGAGCATCTTTTTCCGACTGTGCTGTGAAGGTGGTCATATCTGCGGACTTTTCGGCCAAATGTATTTGATCCATGATAGAAATGAGATCAGCGTGCACACTGCAAAATCTTTTAAAATATGATGGGAGAGGAAGGAGTGAAACCAGAAAAATGACAAATCACAGCCTTTTGTGGTGTCTGATTCAGGAGATGTGTCAGACTCCAAAGAGCCAGGCAAGGGGCTGTGTTCTAAAACTCTTTAGTTCATGACATAGAGGGATATGTGTGAAACTTAACACAGTATTACAGTGCAAGCAACAAAGTCCCATGTCTGAGCACAGTTTGAAAAAAATAAATAAATGGGTGGTCTTTTAATCATGGAAATATGGTACCCACTTTCCTCTAATTGGCAAGTGTTAGTGCGTAACTTCACTTTGTACCTCTATTACTGTGCATATCCAGAGTGCTCTGTCTGGTATATGCGAGGGATTTTTAATGGAAATACATTGCGATCGGATGGATGTTTTGCCCGATGTGAGCAAAAATCCGTTATACAAAATCTGGTATATACGATGTTTATTACATGGAAAACCATACAAAACCACTGGAACTTTTGCTGTTGTCCGGTGAGTGCAAATATCCAGTTTATACAATGATGGCTTAGGTGAGTTTTATTGTAGTTGGGTTTCCATTACAGATTTGCAAAAAATTTAAGCAATATTTCAGAATGTCGATCTTTGAGAGAATGTACAAAATAATAGCAGTTCCATTGATTGATTGAATGCCACTGCTGGGTTTTTGTCACCTCACGACAACTGTCGTTGCACCGAGGCTCTGTAGTTCCCACTGCTCCTACTGTGTGCACTTAGCATCCTTACATCATATGTAACCTGGGAGAGGGAATTTGCCTGGCAGAAAAACAAACAAACAAACAAACCTGGCAGAGGTCACTTGATTCAAAATCAATGCTCTTCCAACTTGTATCTGGCTCGTGTCATCCTAACAATTACAGTTCAAACTCTCATTGTAGCAAAAAAGTGACTAGCAGGCTAATGGCGGATTATTTAGCACCTTGCAGACGTGACCGGGGGATTCAGCCTACAATAACTGTTCACAGCTCGGCTGTGTGCACACTGGAGAGACAGAACGAGGAGACAATGGGATTATATTGGTGTCAACTTTGTGAGCAGGGCTACAAGTACAACATGAATACCAAAGAACTAAGTCTGTATTTATTTTCACACATATTCACAAATGTGTGTGCGTGTGTGTTGAAGAGGTGTATCTGTTGTCTTCTGTGATTATTTATATCTGCATTTTACATATAGATTTTTACCAAAATAAAACAACCAATCCAGTTGTTATTGTATCATTTTATACATTTGTCACTTTAATAATGAATAAATCAAATTTAAAAATACAGACTTACAGTAAAATTTTCACCGAAAGCCAGATAACTTTTTCTAATGGTTTCCAGCTGCCAGTCTCTAACAGTTTCTGAAAAAATTCTGATGGAAAAAAAGCCCAAATCATTCCGCCATTTCCAGGCAATGAAACAACAACGAGGGGGCTGGACCACTCCTCACAGGCGAATGACGCAACCGACAAGCGTGGAAAAACTCACGCATGCGCACAAGGGTTCAAGCTTGTCTGACGCAATCACACGTGATTCAAATCCATAATATTTTTGAAAAAAATAATAAGGTTGGATACTTTTCTAATAGACCTCGTACATATACATATATATATATATATATATATATATATATATAAAAAGACTGGGCAAATCAACACATTAACGCATTAATTAATTAAAGCCAACAATTTTTTTTAATCGCATGCTAATGCAGTTTTTGTAAGAGTCTGTTGCTCACGGACTTTTGATTTGCAAGTCTGACGCTGACTGCTGCCACGGACATGGAGAAGAGTGCAAAACTTTTACATTGCCATTTTAATTTTAAAGTGCTTCCAGGCGGCGTAGTCAACAGAATCGAAGTTATGTGCAGCCACTGCAAAGCTGCATTTTCTTATCAGCGGAGTACTTCGAGTCTTAAATATCACCTAAATGCAGCACATACAGCTGATACCAACAAATCATTCAATGCAACACACTGCGGCACGTTAGATGCAGCGTGTGGGAGAACTATTGATAAACAAAGGCAAGAGAGGCTCACAAATGCGACAGTGAAATGGATTGCTACAGACTGCAGGCAGATTAGCGTTGTGGAAGACGTCAGGCTGAGAAACATTCTGAGAATCCCAACAAAATGGCAGCATGTATGAGATTGCCTCACGACGCACCATAAAGCAAAGGACTGCAAAAGCCACAACTTTATAACGTGCACCTGCTGTTGCTCTCACTGGGGACTACTGGACATCATTGGCTTAACCATAATTTATTTTTATTTAACTGCAACTGCGTAAACAAAATGCTGTTAAGTGTCTGCAGAACAAACGTTATGGCACTTTCGTTCATATGGCAGAACATTTAAAATAAAATTGTGCTGTACACTACTTTTGAATTTATTTTTGGATTTTGCATATAACAATGCGATTAATCACGTAAATCATGCAATTAAAATTTTTTAATCGTTACCCAGCTCTAATATATAAATTTGCAAAAAAAAGTAATTATGAAAGAAAAAAAAAAAAACAACAAAATACTTTTTTCATGTCATTATAGAGTGTTGTGAGTAGAATTTTGAAAGAAAAAAAAATAACATAATAATAATAATAAAATGGGGAAAAAGTGAAGCACTGTGAATACTTTCTGGATGAACCGTAAATAAAATAAACTGAAACTCACTAAGCTGGTATGGAGCTTGAAGACCAAATAGGGAGGTGATGGTCTCGTGGTTAAGCGTTGGTCTTGAGACCAGAGGATCCTCGGTTCAAACCCCAGCCTGACCGGAACATCACTAAGGGCCCTTAGGCAAGGTCATTGATCCCCAAGTTACTCCCGATGTGTAGTGAGTGCCTTGCATGGCAGCACCTTGACATTGGTGTGTGAGTATGTCTGTGTGAATGGGTGAATGTGACGCGTAATTGTAAAGCGCTTTGAGCATCTAATGCAGATGGAAAAGTGCTATATAAATGCAGTCCATTTACCATTCACCCAACAGCACATTTTTCTTATGAAGTTTTCTTATTCCATTTTTTTTTTTCTTCCTCTCCTGACAGTTCAGGATATCAAATACTCAAACTATAATATAATTTAAACATAGTTCATATTATCACAATTCTAATGCCATCTTTATACCAAGTTCTTTCAACTTCTCCCTTTAACTTGGGGTTGTCGCAGGAGCGCCAATACGGATCTATCTGTTGATGTGGCACAAATTTTTATAACGGATACCCTTTCTGATGCAACTCAGCATTATATGGAAAATGGGCAAGGGTTGTCTCGAACTTGGAACCTTCTGCTCTGGAAACAAGCACACCGATTAGACAACGCACTCCCAATTATATTGCCATGTTTGTTCCTCTTTTTTTTTTTTATGCTGTGTTCACGATGAAGTATCTCAGGTTAATTACAGCTCATGGCTACACACTGCTGCTAACTACAATAAGGTCATTGTATGGCATTGCTCTTATAGTTTTTTGTTTGTATTTGCATAATCGATGTAATTCTTAGCGTGCAGACACATACTTTTGTGTCATTGCATTGGTTAGTGTCTTGTGCTTTCCAATTTTTCTGGGTCTGGATAAAACCTAAAGTGGCAAAAAAGCAGACGATGACTCACATCACGCAAGCCGTCACACATAAAATCACGATGGTTATGATACTTCCCAGAAAATTGAGCAATGACACACTTTTTTACTTACAGAAATGAAGATGTTGAGGAGGTTCTCCAGAGTGGGAAGCTGAGGAATGAGTTTCTGCACCACTTTGCTGAAGGCCTCAAAGATGGAGTGGTCATAAATACTGGTCAAGTAAAAGCTGAATGGGACCAGAAACAAAACAAAAAGGAAGTGAATAAGCAGCTCTCCCCACTACTTACAGAAGGAGGTGAAACACACACACACACAAAAAAAACAAACAGTGGCCTTATGTGGCAGCTGAATGCACATGTATCTTGTGGTATTTTGGTTACCAATGTATATAAACAAAGGTCAAACTCTGAGTAATTCAGTGACCAAATAGAACTGTCTGCACACACACTTGACAAGCACTCACATTTACAATAGATTGCAGTAAAGAGCCACAAGGCAGAACAGAAACTGCCCTCTCAGCTCCATTATATATATCTAAGACCGCTCTTACCATCTAACCGAAATAAACAGCCATCTCATCAAACATAAAACACAGTGGAGCGTGTGCCAACGCACCCCTAACATCAACAGTAAAGCTGCTGCACAGCTGACCATGGGCAGCAATGATTGCTTCTGAAATACGGTTACACACATCACAAGATCAAGGACTTCAACAAACATTTTCCTTTTTTCATTAAACGGTCAATTAATTACTGACAGACATCCATGAATGATCAAAAACTGATTAAAAGTCTAAAATTACAAAAAAAAAAAGAGAGAGCATACAGAGAGAGCATTCTAAAAACTCCATCAAGAAAAACAGTAATTTTACTTAGAAAAATAATCACTTTATGCATCAGTACCGTCTTCAAATTCCTATATATCAAGTAGATACATCTAAAGACTTTCGTTTTTTCATTAAACTCTCAATTAATCACTGAAACACATACATAAATGATCAAAAACTATTGATTCTATTGAATCACTAGATAGGGGACCTGGGCGATTGACTCCACACTCATGAGCACCACTAGCTCATGAGCGCCACTGGCAAGCTAAAAGTGGACACTCTCATTATGGCCAAACTTCTAGCCTGTTTCTGGGTATTGTGTTAGTACGCACCCGCGGCGCTTAATGAATTCCTGCGCAAAAAGTAGTTCCCAGATAATTGTGACAATTCCTGTGAGATGAGTCTATCTCAGCTAAATTAATTCTAAACTTTACTAGTAATAAAATTACAAAGATAACTGAAGAGTAGCCATAATAAATATTTAAGAAACTTAAAGTTTATGAGCAACTTCGCCTGTTATCGCTCAAGCACACTATAAATATTGACACGATGGAGTTTGATGTGGAAGAGTTCAGAAAGATATGATTGGAATGTTTTGATTCCCATTTCCAGTTGGCGATGAATGAGTTGGGTGTTATGATGCGTTCACACCAGGCGCAACAGGTTGCCATGTAATCCCTATGGAACGACACGTTTTGGCGCCAAGTCACGCAACGCGACGCGATGGACGCGAATGAAGCGATTTTGAGCAATTGCCGCGTTTGTGGCATGATATTGCGTCACGTCACATTGCCCTCCTCCCCAACTTGAAAAATCTGAACTTTTTCGTCTTGTCGCGCCGCGATGACCAATCAGGGGCTGAATATGTAGTGACGTGGAGATGTCTGGAGTTTGACTGAAGATGTGAACATGTCCTGTCTCTGGTAGCCAGCCTGTGAGCAGGACTCATGTCCTTAAACTGGGTCCTGCAGAGGCGGAAGGCCCGCTGAAAGCGGCTGTCATCCAGATGCAGCTCATGCAGCAAATAATAATACTCCCCAAATTGGGAACGTCTCATGACGTTTGTCAGCTTTCCACAACAACTCGCTCCGTGTGATCAAGGTCCATCATGTTAACTTGACTGACAACTGGAGCCGGTGAGCGAAATGGAAGCTCCTCCTATTTGATGACGCACCAGGGCGAATTTTCGCAGCAAAAGCAGAGCGACACACCAGTCGATGGTGGCGCGTCCGTCGCCACGCGACCCCCGCAAATTTGTGGCGTCTGATCGCGCCTGGTGTGAACACAGCATTAAAGTCAGAACAGGAAGCTGCACTGAAAGATCTATCTGGGAAGAGACACATTCGATGTGTGAGAGCGGCAGGCTGAGCAGGGTGGTGAAAGTAGTCCGGCAAGCTCAATCTGTGGGCGCAAGCTATCCCACAAGTCCAAAATAGCAGAGATGTCGGTCCAATGAGAGTGGCACTCTGAGCAGGGTGGATCGACTCATTCCACTGGCTGTTGCCAGAGCGCCGTCATCTTGGTTAGCATCTGACAATCAGGCATAAGTAGAAATCAATGAGCATGATCATTGTTTTCCAGAGTTACATGATAAATCTGCATTTTCCATTTTATTACGTTTATTCAGACTCAGTCCCACATTTGTACAGCCAATATTTATCAAAACAAATACAGAAGAGGATTAGACTATTTATATAATAGACTTTAATTTGTTAGTCCCAGTCCAGATGTTGTGGAGAGTTCACCTGGAGTTCTAAATTTTGTTTATACTATCCGGACCACTAAAATCATTATCTTTATCAAGATAGAAAATAATACCATCAGTTTGTCGAACAGAAACATATTTAAACACATTGTGTCTCCCATGCCGGCCAGTTTTGTCTGTACAGCAGTTTTCCCCTTAAGTTCGTGTTAACTCCAATCATGTGTGCTCCACTCTAGCAGGAGCCAATACATGTGTGTGCGTGTCAGCGTGCAGAACACAGATGCCCCCTTTTCACCTTCCAGTCTCCTCTTACTCTGCATGGGATGTAGATTCATCCTGTCATGCTGTATTTTTAACTTTTTTGTCTTGTTTTATGTCACAGTCAAACATGGCATTTGATGCTGCAGGGGCGTAGCCCTGTGCACCAGCTGTAGAGGGCTTCCTTTCACCCCTGTAAAATTATTCAATAATTTCTGGACCAAGTTGAAAGAAATCTGAAAGCAATACATTGGAATATGGAGTATATCAAGAAATTAATCTCACTTATATTATTAGCAGAATATACAAGGTCAAAGATGGTTAGCAACTGATTGATTTTTATTCATATCGAAAAATGTCTTAACTAAACACAAATACATAAAATACAGGGTAACACAAAAAAAAAGCAAATAAATAAATAAATGCTTGTTTCCATTATGGCCCAACAATGCGACCACCAAATTGAGAGAAAAAACAATTTCCATTCTATGAATTTGCTCTTACTGAATATCGCAGGATAGAAAATTTGAATCTCTAAACAAATGGTGCAATTTTTTTATGACAAAGCATTCACGCAGTAAAACTGAAGTCACTACTTTACAGAATACAGATTAACATCATTATATAACATATAAGACTCACTTATGAAAGCTCGTTCCACAATCCTTTGTGAGCTTACTGCAGGACCCGAACGGAGCATTTTCAGATCACTTTAGCCCGAGCTTAAGTAAGCGCATCTTAGATTTATATTTAATCGAATGCCTGACGACAAGATGGTGGCTGCCTGGCAACAGCTCACAGGCTGCATCTGCCATCTAGTGTATTAAATAGAAATCGATGTCAAAAACTGCTTAAAAGTCTAAAATGACAAAAAAGCATGTCATATAGAGAAAGTATTCTAACAACTCAAGCCAGAAAAATAATAATTTTACTGAGAAAAACAAACATTTTATTTATCAATACTGTCTTCAAATTCCTGTTTATCAAATGGATAAATCTGTTACCCTTGTTAAAGCACCTTATGTTGTGATTAGGTGGTAAATAAATAAACTGAATTGGAATAAAACTACAGATCTATGGACAAGCTCTCAAAATGATTGCCCCACTTTGGAAATAAAAATTTCTCATGATATCAAACAAGGTCCTGCAAAACACAATATCTTTTTTGCATTAATTTATTTCAGGATTTTTGCAGATAATATGTTTTAGTTTTAAAGTAATGCACTAATTTTGAAGGTTTTAGTGTGGACATGTAACTGTGCCCCAGTGCATTATGGGTATTCACGACAGAAATGCATTTGAGATGCTCTGATCAGGCTCCACGTGGACAACAGCATTAAACTCTGTATATTGTGCCTAAAACTCTCATGAATATATTCTCTGGGTTTATAGACATTGTTATTGTGTTTGTTTTATGTAAAAATGCCAGAAGAAGCCCAGGTCGATTCTCCAAAAGCCAAAAAGTCTGTTCAATTGTGATTCTGGCCATGTGATAATAACTGGTGTCAAAATGCATAGATCACTGCCATCTACTGGCGACCGGTTATATCACAGTGTTGTCAACCGCAGGATTTTAAAATTATCTGTAGGTTTCCAAAACCTGAGAGACCCCACACGTGGAGATTAAAAAAAATAATAATCATAGATCTGACAGGTTTAGTTGCACAGTGTGTGGTGTCAGCCACACGGTAAAAACAACACACACACAAACAGATTTCACACACGAACATTCCCAGGTCAGACACCTCACTTTTTGATTGACTGCATGTCACATTTAGCTCCTCATGTCCTTCTGAGCAGATCAGGGCGCTCTTACAAACCACACAAGCAGGAATATCTGATAAGATTATATTTAGCGTCATCATGATTGTCGGGGCGTCCTTAAGATTGACGGAAGGGGAACATCAGATCTGATATTGGCCCAATTATCTTGCCACGTGAACCAGGCTTGATGTTATGACGCCTCACAGAGCGACTGATTGATCCGTTATAACACCGCACCGAGCCGCCAACTGATCGGATGTTATGATGCCTCACGGAGTGACTGACATGCATTATGCCACCGCACCGAACATGTTTTCACTATTATTTGATTTCTTTGTGCGACTGACATTGTTAGTCAAGCATTCAAAAGACGATTCCTATCGCCACACAACTCCAACTGCACATGAGAAAGTTTTTTCACAGTTCTCGTTGTTGAAAGAAACCTTGTCTCCCTAACTGGATAGAGTTGTGATGTTATCATGCATGCGCTTAGGTGCTGTCTAACAGGATCGTGAAAATTTCTTTTTTTTTATACAAATGGAAAAAAAATGACATTTTACAGAAGCACATTTATTTGTAAACACCAACAAGTTACATTGATTCACTTGTGTTGGTTTTTACATAGAATGAATGAATCACCCAATCAGTATGAGCGGAGGCTTAGTTACCCATAATCCCCTTTGGGCATCTGTGTGTTAATGTTCAAATCTTCAGAATTAGTGCATTATTTTAAAATGAACAGATGTGTTATATATCACTTTGTATATTTTAAGAGTTTACATTAATGTAGTTCTATCCGGAATAATTTTATTTTTAAAGCAAAACCATAATTCAAACCTGGTTTTTCATTTCAAGACCTCTGCCTCATCGTGGGACCACTATATCCTGTCAGGGTAAATGACGCTTTCCTACAGCAGGGGGCAGAGCGCACAAAGAAGCGCTGGTTGATTGGCAGTTTGGGTTTGTGATTGCCATTGGTTCTATTAGAAGCTTTGGCAGTATTTAAACTCAAAATCAGCTTCTTAGTAGCTGAGCGTGTGTGGGAGGCAAAATTTAAAGTTATCGGTTATCTTTAGCTTCTGATAAGTTTTTAGGCAGTTTATCGGTTTAGCGTTAAAGATAACTTTTCAGTTAGCTGATTACCAGTTATCAAAGCTAACTTTTTGGTTAGCTGTGCCCACCACTGGCTATCACTCACTCATCTTCAACCGCTTCTTCCAATTAAGGGTCATGGGAGGCTGGAGCCTATCCCAGATTTTTATTTATGTCCAGAAATCAAGGATCCAGTGACCAATTTCATATGTATTTACTTTAAGACTCAATAAAATGTTGACATAGAACACCCGTAAAGCCTACTTTTAGTACACAGAAAATTCACAAGAGGTATTGATAAGGGAATCGATAAACAACTGGATCGATAATAGCATAATGCGTGGCTGCTGGAACCATAACAAGGAAGACAGGTAGGTTGTACTAAGACTAACTGCAGTGATGTATGGATGAAAGCTTAAAAAAAGTGTGCATGCTTCAGTTTGAAAAAACCTAAATTGAAAAGGACAAAGTAGCAGATAAGTCTCATTTCCTGTTTAATTTGTGCACATGTAGAAATAAGAACAATAAAAATGTACCTCAGATGTAACTTCTCTAGACTCGCGTCCGCCAGATCATCATTGGCTCTCTGATGGATGTCTCTCTGGGTCTCAATCTTATGATCGTCTGAAAGGCCATCTACTTTGTGAATAAATACCTCGAAATTTATCTCAGGATTGACCCGGAAGGCCCGTGACACAGTGAGGTGAAGCCTCCCCAAAGCCTCCACGTAATCATCCTAAGAAGAAAATTATAATAGGGATTAATTCATGATAAAACCTAATTTAAAAACAGCCCACATTACAACCTGTGTTGGCATTTTGAAAAAACACTAATACTAACAATACTACTACTAATAATAAGCACGCCCTGTGATGTTGCACGGTCTGTCACCCTCTGAGCAGCCAGGTGTATGTGGTGGGCGGGGTTCACATGCATGCAAGTGCATGTCCACAAAATGGTGGACAATGTTGAAACATGAGATGCACTTCCTTGAGTACTACTAAGTGCCTCAGTGAGGTCAGCTTTGGCTTACAATGTGGATGACAGCACTTGTGCAGGCACAATAGCAGAAGCAGAGCATCAACATTATACAGGCGTCTTTCACTGTGGCTATTCATTACTGAGCCGGCATGGCACTGATCATCCACCTCTTACAAACAAGGTGCAGTCTGCTCAGCCTTGGGGGGGGGGGGGGTCCCTACATCCGAAAGTAGGTCACAGATAAGCAAATACCAACTATTTCAATGAATTTCAATAACCCTAACCCTATTTCAATGATTAATTGGTTAAGACATCGATAAATTAATCAAGAAAACTGACTTGATCCAACTTTGTGAATGTGAGGACTTTTCCCACTTTCTTTCACTAAATGTTTTGACAGATTTTAATAATGTAAAACACCTAGTGGTGGAAAACCCCGGTTTCAGCGAGTAAACATCCTACCACATATTCCTTCTGTCCACCCACTAAATCAGTTGATTGAAATTTGTTCTACACTTCGGGTTTATAGATGACCTAATCAGTAAAACTACCCCTTTTAACTGCATGGGTAGAAGCAACAAATGGTGGAACTTATACTCAAAGGAAACCAGGCTGTCCTTCCTGATGCAACTCCAATTCCACATGGGCCAAACTCTTGACACTTGAATGAACTTGATCTCGCACAGCTGCGCAATTCGTCATGCCAGTGCCACCCACTTTGTCCCACTGGACACCGCGCTTTGTCCTGCTTAACGGCATTGCTATTTAAAATAACCAATTCGTAGCCAATGACGCATTTGCTCTAAGAATTTGGCTGACAAAACCATCTCTCATCGCTCCTAGAATGACAAAGAAATTATCTCTAGCTGCAGTTTGGCTCGTGCGCATCATGTGGTGGAGAACACAATTGGATTCTTTTCTCAAAAGGTAATTTTATATATTATATATATATATATATATATATATATATATACACATATACACACACACACACACACACGAGGTCTGTCCATAAAGTATCGTACCTTTTTATTTTTTTAAACTATATGGATTTGATTCATATGTTTTCACGTCAGACAAGCTTGAACCCTCGTGCGCATGCGTGAGTTTTTCCACGCCTGTCGGTGACGTCATTCGCCTGTGAGCACGCCTTGTGGAAGGAGTGGTCCTGCCCCGTCGTCGGATTTTCATTGTCTGGAAATGGCGGAATGATTTGGGTTTTTTTTTCCCCATCAGAATTTTTTCAGAAGCTGTTAGAGACTGGCACCTGGAAACCATTCGAAAAATTTATCTGGCTTTCGGTGAAAATTTTACGGGCTACACAGAGAATAAGGTCTGTTAGTACAGCTTTAAGGATCCCTTTAAGGACGCTCGGCGCACTGCTGCAACATGAGGTGATGTTCCTGGATGTATGGCACAACAATGGGCCTCAGGATCTCGTCACGGTATCTCTGTGCATTTAAAATGCCATCAATAAAATGCACCTGTGTTCTTCGTCCATAACAGACGCCTGCCCATACCATAACCCCACCGCCACCATGGGCCACTCGATCCACAACACTGACATCAGAAAACCGCTCACCCACGCTGTCTGCCATCTGCCCTGGACAGTGTGAACCGGGATTCATCCGTGAAGAGAACACCTCTCCAACGTGCCAAACGCCAGCGAATGTGAGCATTTGCGCACTCAAGTTGGTTACGATGACGAACTGGAGTCAGGTCGAGACGCCGATGAGGACGACGAGCATGCAGCTGAGCTTCCCTGAGACAGTTTGACAGTTTGTGCATAAATTCTTTGGTTATGCAAACCGACTGTTTCAGCAGCTGTCCGAGTGGCTGGTCTCAGACGATCTTGGAGGTGAACATGCTGGATGTGGAGGTCCTGGGCTGGTGTGGTTACACGTGGTCTGCGGTTGTGAGGCTGGTTGGATGTACTGCGAAATTCTCTGAAACGCCTTTGGAGACTGCTTATGGTAGAGAAATGAACATTCAATACACAAGCAACAGCTCTGGTTGACATTCCTGCTGTCAGCATGCCAATTGCACGCTCCCTCAAATCTTGCAACATATGTGGCATTGTGCTGTGTGATAAAACTGCACCTTTCAGAGTGGCCTTTTATTGTGGGCAGTCTAAGGCACACCTGTGCACTAATCATGGTGTCTAATCAGCATCTTGATATGGCACACCTGTGAGGTGGGATGGATTATCTCAGCAAAGGAGAAGTGCTCACTATCACAGATTTAGACTGGTTTGTGAACAATATTTGAGGGAAATGGTGATATTGTGTATGTGGAAAAAGTTTTAGATCTTTGAGTTCATCTCATACAAAATGGGAGCAAAACCAAAAGTGCTGCGTTTATATTTTTGTTGAGTGTATGTGTGTGTGTACTCTGGCATCCATCTGTCTCGAGAGACAATGGAGCTGCGCTGTGGGTCAGTCGGTAGTTGGGTTGCAGCGCCTGCTATGACTGAAGAGCCTGATCCTGGATCGGCAGACTGTTGCAGGCGCTGCAGGTATAATTTCCTGTTTCTGTGGGTGCCGACTCTGCTCGCTGTCGTCGTTGGAGTCTCCTTTCTTCCCAATGTTCCTCCCTTCTCGCTTCTGCCAGGTGGATGCCACTCTTGGTGGTAAGCCTCCAGCTGTCACGGTCTGCTGCTGATGTTTCCAGGTCTGTTGGGTTGATGGTGCTTGCTCTGTGGTCACACAGACATCCTTGTGGCATAGTGCAGGCCGTCCTGTGGGTCTGGAGCCAGTGGCTAGCTCGCCGTACAACATATCTTTGGGGATACGGCTGTTGTTCATGCAGACGACATGACTGAGCCAGCATAGCCGTCTTTGGCTAAGTAGGGCAAACATGCTTGGTACTCCTGCCCGAGCCAGTACTTCGATGTTTGGGACACGGTCCTGCCAGGTGACGCCCAGGAGCCGTCTGAGGCAGCGCAGATGGAAGGCATTCAGCCTGCGTTCTTGATGGGAATACAGGGTCCATGTTTCGCTGCCATAGAGGAGAATGCTCAGCACACAGGCCTGGTACACTTTCATCTTGGTGTTGGTAGTCAGCATGGAGTTGTCCCACACTCTCTTTGCCAGGTGAGCCACTGCTGATGATGCTTTGCCAATCCTTATGTTAAGCTCGGTGTCAAGGGAGAGGTTACTAGAGATGGTAGAGCCCAGGTAAGTGAAGTTCTCAACCACTTCAAGGGTATGGTCACAGATGGTTATGCGGGGGGTGTTACTGACATCTTGACCCATAATGTTGGTTTTCTTGATGCTTATGGTGAGACCAAACTCGGTGCAGGCAGAAGAAAAGATGTTGATAAGCTATTGTAAGGCTTCCTCTGTGGTGAGGGCAGCATCATCTGCGAACAGCAGCTCTCTGATGAGAACTTTCCTCACCTTGGTCTTTGCATGGAGGAGGGCCAGGTTGAAAAGGTTGCCATCACTTCTTGTGTGAATGAAGACTCCATCTTCAGTCTCGTTGATGGTGTGTCTCAGCAGCAGCAAGAAAAAGATGCCGAAGAGTGTTGGTGCACGCACGCAGCCCTGTTTCACCCCGCTCTTGAATGGGATGGGTTCCGAGGATGAGCCATCATACCATTACCATTAGTACCATTCATCTCCTCATGGAAGGACGTGATCATTTTCAGCAGCATGGAAGGGCATCCAATCCTCTGGAGTAAGGTGAAGAGACCTTGTCTACTGACAAGGTCGAACGCCTTTGTCAGATCGATGAAAGTGATGTACAGGGTCAGCGTTGCTCACGGCACTTCGCCTGGAGTTGTCAGAGTGAGAACACCATGTCGACTGTTGATCTTCCAGCTCTGAAGCCACACTGTGCCTCAGGGTAAACCTTTTCGGCGAGAGACTGCAGGCCGATTCAGGGCGACTCGTGCAAAGGCCATGCCCACAATGCTGAGCAGGGAGATTCCGCGATAGTTGTTGCAATCGGATTCACAATTTTACACACACACACACACACACACACACACACACACACACACACACACACACACACACACACACACACACACACACACACACACACACTAATGAATTGGTAAAACAGTTGCATTTTCATTCATTCTTATGAGTTAGATAATGTATCTGTAAAATTATGTTTATTAGCGATGTAACATCTCGTCATAATTGTTCAGATGCCCTGAGACGCAGTGTTTTTGAATAGATTGTGCAATGTTTACGATTAGTTCACAAAATTAATGTGTGCCAGAAGTTTTAAAGATTTCACAATTTTCTTTGCACAATGGCATGCAGCAGCACAGTTCACACGCAGTTTACGGTATGTTCACTCACTGGCATGCAAGATTCTAATCCAATTACATTTGATAAGCAAATCTGATTAGCTAATCGTGTGAGATTTCCGACCATAAAATATATACATTGACGGTGGGAAAATATTCGACCATTTCATATTTGATGTATTACTCTGCGCCCTGACCACATTAGTACGCAGATGTCAACGATGCTGTCAGCTGAGAGCGAGAGAAACTGGTGGAGCGACGACGATGCCGAAATGAGTGAATTTAAGATATCATACGAAAGTATTGATGTGGATTCTGATACAGAATTACACAATGCTTGACGAGACAGAAAAATCTGTGGATCTGCTCACAGAATTTCCAGTTTGGCATGAAGACGCTGTTGCTACTTTAAGCTTCACCGACTGATGTAAATATTGCAATTATTGCTGTGATAACTGATAAATACAATACTAATGGTGATCATTTGATGACTCAAGACCAGGAATCTAGCAACATTTCCCTAAAACTATGGTCTGCATAACATTTTATTGAACTATATTATTATGCGGGTTTAGATGAAGCCTTCAGTGGTGAAGTGGTCTTTTGCTGAAAACATGGATCCAGGTCGAATTACTTACAGAAAAATAAACTGCGCAAATGATGGAATTGGAGTAGAATGGGAATAACCCCCTTGTATCTGATGATTTGCGGACGTTAATGCTGGATTACGGTCGCAAATATCTGTTTTAACAGCGCCGCTAACGTGTCATTGGTAAAACTCAATTTGCAACGTAAAATCCAGTATTAACGTCCGCAAATCAGACAACAGGATTATACCGTAATTGCATGCCACTGCGGGAATTAAATTCATGTAAGTGTCAAGGCACCTTTGGTTATGTCATTCTAAGAAAAAGCTTAGAATTCCTGGAATTCTAAGACATTTCTTAAAAATCCTGTAGCCAGGTAACACAGTGTTGTGATGACCTTCATCTCAGGTGTTATTACGTTACTATGCTAGGTGGGAAAAGTAAGCTCATTCCTGATTAGATCAACCACAAACATTATCCCTGCACCATCAAGCTGGCAGCGTGCTACTGAATCACTGCCATTCAACACAGAGAGAATGTCTCTCCATCACCGTCTTCCCGGCATCTTGTCAGTTTAAGACACTCTTATGGCTTCTTAAAAGTCTTCTTAACAGTTTTGCATCTTAGGTGCTCTCTTAAGGCTTAAGATGCTTTGTGAATAACTTTTATCTTACCAAGGGGAAATTATAAGAAATTTTTAAGAATTCGAGGAATTCTAAGATTTTTTCTTAGAATGATGTCACTAAGAGCTACTTTCAGCCTTAGGATGCTTTGTGAATATGGCCCTGGTGCTCCCCAACAGACTCCCAGCTAGACCCATAGCTCCTCGTCTAAAGGCCCACTGACACAAGTATGTCTTTGATTCACGCACTAGCACGATCTGTGTCATGCTGGAGAGTAAACCCATCTTTAACAGGTGCAGACAGGGCTCGAGAGGGGAGCCAGTGCGTGCTACAGAGAATTTTGAAATGTTCAAAAAATCTTTCACGCACAAATGTTGCGCTATGTGGCGCGATCTAATCTCCAACATTACGTGCAGCTCATCAAGTGGAGTAAAGAAGAAGTGAACAGAGTAAGTGGTGACGTCAGCGGATCGCATCAGAGCGGAGCTCGTCTGGAGGATTATAAGAAGTTAAATCTGTTATAAACATACTTTAACAGCTGCAGACAAGAAGGAAAGAACATGTAACTGTTTGATCAAGCCATGACAATGTAAACATTCCAAATTACCTTTTTAGACAGCTCCAAATGCTTTCTGCAGGTAGATAGGTGCGCACATGCGCGAACAGCTCCAGCTGCAGCCTCCTCTGTGATTCAGGAAGTGATTAGAGCCATTTTCAATGGCCAATTTGCAGAAAAAAAAAAAAGTATTAATCCGCCACAAAATAATTATTTTACATATGCAGCGTCCAGCGCAGAGTGCGTGGCAGCTGGTGGAACTAGGAACAGCGTCCAGTTGTTAACACGGCAGGTGGGACTGTCACGACGACGTTCGTGCTACTGCGTCACAGACATGCTCAGTCAGTGCAACTTAAGACAAAAGTGCTTTTATTGCAACAGAGATTCAGAAAAATGAGCTATCAGGTGGAAGAGTTGTCAGCCACCCTGGAAATCCTATAGCAGAGAAAACACTTGCCTTAATTTTCTGAAAAAAGTGTGCACAACTTTACAAATTATTCTACAGAATTTATAAACTTGGTGTATAAATTGAATTGTGTACAGCAGGTTAACTGCATCTTACGCTGATCCAGATGGTAAAAATGGACCAATATCTACTTTTTCTACTTCATGGTGATAACAAGCCTCCCTGGTGCAAAACAACACATTCACTTCACTTTGTTTATAATCACAACAAACCAGTTCACTTCGTTTGTCACCTGAGCATCAATGACAAATATTAGTGCGCCGGTTCCTCTGAAGATCATCTCATAATCAAAGGTCGGGTCGAAGAAGTCAACCTGACCTGGGAAGTCCCAAATCTGGAAGTTGACAAAGGAGCTACTGGAGATGTCATCCTTGTAGATTTTGTTGGTGCTCTCCAGGAACAACGTCTCATTGGGGGACATTTTGTGAAACACCACCTGAAATCAGAATTGTAATCAGCTTTAATATTTACAGGGGACTTTGGGATTTTGTGTAAATACACCTGATACGTCAGTCAGCTACAGCAGCAGATGGTAGATTTGGGAACTGTGCAGTGTTCGAAAGAAAATTATATTTAGTCAAGAGAAGTTGTTCCTGTCTTTTTGATACAAAACCAGGTGTCTCTGCACTAAAAGAATTAATCTCTCGCTGTCCATCTTTGACCACTGTTAAAAATAAATCACATTCTGATTTGTCCTAGCAGCTGCAATAAACAGAAAAAGTTGAAATTTTGAACCTGTGATGCCGTGACAGTGGCACACAACACATGACTGTACATCTAATCAACCTCTGATTAAAAAACAACATCTGACATGAGGCACTATAGAATATAAAAAAGTTTGAATATTTGGTTAATTTTCCAAATTAACCAAATGACATAAGTTTCAATCTTGCCTTCAAGAATTTTGTCATAAAAAGCATTTATTTTACAAATTTTTAACGAACGCTAACACAAAAATGACACGTAGTACCAAAAATTAAAATGACAGTCATGTAAAAATATGGAAGAAAATCTCCCACATGGCTTGGCCTCTTTCCAAAAAAAAAATAAATAAATCAGAAAATCACAGACAAAAAGACAGAAAATCACAACATATATCACAGGGCTCAATTAAACCCCCCCCCCCCCCCCCCCCCCATTGTCAATCATCCCCAAATTCACTTTGAATATTTTCTGAATTCATCCATTAGTTGTTGGGTCTAAAACACTGATCAGTGTTTTGTGAAGCCCAAAGTGACACACTCAAATGCATCATTTGGTCCACAGCCTCAAGATGTTCAGGTTACTCACAGGGAGAAATAAAGAAACAAGAACTAAACTGGAATTAAGAAAAAAAAAAAAAAGAACAATGTACTGCAACCCTGAAATGGGAGTAAGCAGTTGAAGATGAGTGAGTGAGTAGTGCAATACATTTTACTTTGAACAGTTTTCAGCATTATTATGTTGAAATATGATCAGTTGTGTTGCTGCATGATTTTGAAAAGCTTAAATGAAAGAATTTGGATTTTGAAAAAAAAAAAAAGATTCAGAACAATTAAATAAACAAAATTAAAACAATACATTAATTGTTGCAGGTCTCTAAAGCCCTGTCACACCTTGCCGATTTAGCCTGCGTATGCCCACCATATTAAAATGCTGGCATATGTCTAATAAATTAATGCAGCTGTCACACCTTAACAATTAAGCAGTGTATGCCGACAGCACCATTTCCACCAAGTGGCTCGGGTTGGTACTGCACGGTGTGGTGCGGGTCAGAAACAGAGTAATTTAACATTTGTTTATTTTCACTTTTTAATTTGATGGACCATTTTCACTGTGTACAGAATGCTGATGAGTCGACTGGCTAGGGTAAATGCTACCTTGAATGAATGGAGCGCTGTGACTCTAAACGTTTAAAGCGGTGAGCGATTGCTTTCGATCACAGACCTGAATAATGAAACGCTGTGATAATTTATACTTTTAAAGTGCCAGTTGACCCTGATCAGGTGTGATCAGACCTGGCAGTGTGCAATTTGTTGGTGTGGTGATCACACCAAGAGCGCTTTATTTTGTCACACCTGACAGCGGTCAACTGGTGCTTTAAAAGTTTAAATCACAGCACTTTTGCGTGTTCAGAGTGTGACACCGGCATCCTCTGAGAAATGCACCTGCAGCAGAAAAACCACAGAGGGACTTGCTTTAAAACATTACGTTTCAGTCACAACAAGGAACTAAAGTATTTTCACTTCGTTTTCCAAAATCAGGACGCTTTATGTGGATACGTGTCCGTCAGATTGTGATTATGGATCTGACTGAAGCAATTTACTCCATATGTGAATGAAACAGTCTGTCTGCATGAGGACTGCAGGTTTCAGCCAATCAGTGGGCAGCATTAATGGATGTATTTAGACTTATGAGTAAATTACAAGAAATGTGCGTCAACAATCGCATAACTTACCTACAACTTATATCCTGTATGTGACGGACGTGGGAGTCATGCGTGGGCATTGTGAAAACTTTTGGCATGCTGAAATTTTTCAAGAAGCTCAGTATATTAGGACATATTAGCGAGTTTCAAGGTGCTCTTAACTCATTAAAAAATACCTTTAACTTACTAGACTTATGCCAGTGTTTTTGAAATAAGGTTGGCATATGCTGGCTAAATTGTCAAGGTATGACAGGGTCAAAGTCATTTTATATGTCATTATATATATATATATATATATATATATATATATATATATATATATATATATACACACACACACACACACACACATACATATATATACACACACACACACACAACAAAAATATAAACGCAACACTTTTGGTTTTGCTCCCATTTTGTATGAGATGAACTCAAAGATCTAAACCTTTTTCCACATACACAATATCACCATTTCCCTCAAATATTGTTCACAAACCAGTCTAATCTGTGATAGTGAGCACTTCTTTCCTGAGATAATCCATCCCACCTTACAGGTGTGCCATATCAAGATGCTGATTAGTGCATAGGTGTGCCTTAGACTGTCCACAATAAAAGGCCACTCTGAAAGGGGCTGTTTTATCACACAGCACAATGCCACAGATGTTGCAAGATTTGAGGGAGCGTGCAATTGGCATGCTGACAGCAGGAATGTCAACCAGAGCTGTTGCTCATGTATTGAATGTTCATATCTATCATAAGCCGTCTCCAAAGGCGTTTCAGAGAATTTGGCAGTACATCCAACCAGCCTCACAACCGCAGACCACGTGTAACCACACCAGCCCAGGACCTCCACATCCAGCATGTTCACCTCCAAGATTGTCTGAGACCAGCCACTCGGACAGCTGCTGGAACAGTCAGTTTGCATAACCAAATAATTTCTGCACAAACTGTCAGAAACCGTCTCAGGGAAGCTCATCTGCATGCTTGTCGTCCTCATCGGGGTCTCGACCTGACTCCAGTTCGTCGTCGTAACCGACTTGAGTGGGCAAATGCTCACATTTGCTGGCGTTTGGCACGTTGGAGAGGTGTTCTCTTCATGGATGATGCGAAGGAGATGTGTTGCACTGCATGAGGCAAATGGTGGTCACACCAGATACTGACTGGTATCCCCCCCCCAATAAAACAAAACTGCACCTTTCAGAGTGGCCTTTTATTGTGAGCAGTCTAAGGCACACCTGTGCACTAATCATGGTGTCTAATCAGCATCTTGGTATGGCACACCTGTGAGGTGGGATGGATTATCTCAGCAAAGGAGAAGTGCTCACTATCACAGATTTCGACTGGTTTGGGAACAATATTTGAGGGAAATGGTGATATTGTGTATGTGGAAAAAGTTTTAGATCTTTGAGTTCATCTCATACAAAATGGGAGCAAAACCAAAAGTGTTGCATTTATATTTTTGTTGAGTATATATATATATAAAACCCCCAGTTCAGGGTCACGGGTGTATTGCAGTACATTGCTCTTAAGTCCAAATCTTTATTTCAGCTTCTTAAAAGCAAATTCTTGTTTCTTTATTTCTCCCTGTGAGTAACCTGAAAATCTTTAGGCTGTGGACCAAACAATGCATTTGAGTAGGTCACCTTGGGCTTTGCAAAACACGGATCAATGTTTTGGAACAAACAATAAATGTATGTGTGTGTATATGTTTAATTTCCTCACAGATTTACAAGCATAACTGAACCTAAATGAGTTTTTACAATCCAAGACTTCGTGTGAACAGCAAGAAACAACAAAAACACTGTGGTCCACCAATCTCCTGTAATGCATTCCACTTTCAGCAGTTTTCGGCTGTATGATGTTGGCCTACTTGACTTTGTGTGGGTCCACTGAGGTCACAGGATGATGAACCAACAAAAAGCCAAATCACATGGGTTCTTTTTCAGAGCACACTGGAGTTTTACAGCAGAATGTTAATCTGACTCTAAGGATTACAGGGGGTGGAGGGTGGAACTTTATGCATGCATGTGCATTTCAGTAGGAGCGTGCAATTAGTGATGCATTTCTCTGCAATATCGGTGTCAGTGCTTCCTGTTAGTCACAAGACAGATAAACTGTCTACTCCTCTCTTAATGTCAATGTGAATTATACATATGAAATTGTTGTTAGTAATCAATTCTGACCTACAGAAAAATAAGAATAAGCATCAACCATGTGTCTTGTACAGTACAAAAATCTGATAGATTTTCTAAATAAATAGAACAAATGTGACCATTTAAAAATAATACATTGATTAGTTTCTTTCATGAAAGAGAAAGAAATCTCATATTTGCCTTGTGCTGAACTTGGGACATTGGACAGGTTCTGTTTAACCAGTAACTGAACAACACCTTATGGACATGATATGCTTACATAGTTAGTATAACTTCTCTGGTCAGTTTTCATGTTGCATACTTTCACTGTCCTTGAGAATCAGCAGAAACCAGCAAGTGTTGGATGTGGATGTGACTGAGGTTAGATGCCAACCAATATATTGACTGACTGATGATATATGCCGATATGAGCCTTTCACAAACATATTGGTATCAGCGTTATTTTTGCCAAAATGAAAACTTGTATTGTACTAAATAAACAATGCACAAATATACTATGGATGTTGAAATATGCATCATTACATACTTTCACCAGCAGATGGTGCTTCGATGGCGTAGTTTTCATGCTTTCAAGTAGGGATGCACTGATCCCGTTAACAGTATCGGGTATCAGCCAGATACCATAACTTCAAAGTGAATCACTGTTTAAATGAAATGCCACCTCTTTCCAAACATTGTAACACAGACAACAGACTAAATATTTTATTCCTCCCAAATGCCTGCCTTCTTTATGAAGGACATTGATGTTGACTTTTCAAAGTACTCACTCTCGGCCGAAATGTTGCCGAAAGGAACACCGATAATTTCTCAAACGAATAGTTACTGAAATAATGTTTGCGTCGGCAATGTAAATGTCCTGCACCATTTGTCCAGTAGATGGAGCTCTGACTCCATTCAATTGAGAGCTGCTTACACCCCTGCTTAAATGTGTTCATCACCAGCCCCCGAACTTCGTCGTCACACTGCACTGATCGACTGCCAAAAGCATACAAGTAAGTTTATAAGGATGTTGTTTGTAATAACTTTGCAATTACATTCACCCCACATTTCTCCCGTTTCAGTTCAACTCAGTTTGATTAACTCAGTTTATGTAGTAATGTGTCAAATGTGCTTCACTGCGTCGGTCACGTTTTTTATTAAGCCCACGTTGTGTAGACCTTATTCTAGCATGAAAAACTTTCATTGACTGCTAAGAGGTGAAACATTCAGATTCACTGGTCGTCCATTAAGGGTTCTGGGAATTACTGCCGTTCCCATTAACCCTCTGGGGCTGACGCCGTCGTATACGATGGCTGGGACCAAGCTTTGCTAAATTGTAAATAACTTTTTTAATGATATGACATAGAAACTTACTTTTTTTTTTTTTTTGCTGAAAAGTTAACTCTGACTTTCGATCCACGGTCGGCCATCTTGGTACTCCTCATAGATGATGTGTGATGACGTGCGCAATGTGAGTGTCCAATCGGAATTGGTTCTCCGTCAATGGTTTTCCAAAATACAATCGTAGGACAGATTTACCTCACGTGATATGGCAAAGATCGTTTTCAGGAGTGATATCTTACTAGTTGGCCCGTTTGAATAGCCCCCTAACTACTCCAATTGCATTTTTCTGAACTTGAAATTTCTTCTCTGTTATAAAGTTAATCAATGAGGACAAAGCTTCAGCTTTTAACTCATACCTTTTTTGTTAAGGGTCCAAAAAAGAACATTTTATTCATTAAAAAATAATAATATCGGCTGATTTATCGGCTATCGGCAAATAGCCAATTTATCGATTATCTACATTTTTTTCATCCAATATCATTACGGCATCGGCCTAAAAAATCCATATCAGTTGGGCTCTATAGAAATCTTTAAAAACATGTTTAAAGTGTTTGAAAAGGGTTTAAGATGTGTGAAAGAATAGAATGTTATTTAAAAACATGTTTAAAATGTTTACAAAGCTGTAAAATGTGTAAATGTATCAAACAGTTCCTTAAAAACACAAATACTTTTAAAATGTGTTCAAGATGTATAAAAGAAAAAGAAACACACAAAGATACTGAAATTGTGTGTATGTGTTGTTCTGTGGGTGTGTGTGTGTGTGTGTGGTGGGCTCACTGTCCCTCATTTTGAAAACCCCTGGTTTAAGTACTTGCTATCATATACACACCATTATTATTACGACTTTTGTCAACTGATTTTTAAATGGACCACAATGGATATGTGTTTTCACTTTCTTCAGTCATCCATGTATTGTTTACATATTTACAATTATATCATGTACTTATAATACACTTAATAAAAAAATAAAATAAAATCACACGCATACATGTACACAGACGCCACTTCCCTTTTAATATATAGATAATTTACAACCCACTGCTGGAATGACGTGTGAGAATGTAATTAGCAATGTCAATTGCTCAGTGTTGTTATCTAATATCTGTAATTTCTCCAATAATATTAGTCCTAGCAACATTCCATTTTGGCGGTATTCATCCTTGACCTAAAATACATAAGCATACCAAAAGGCAAATGAAAGATCTCCCCAGTTTGTCCATGATTGAAGTTATACACACAAGTACACAGACACCACTTCACTTTTACTATACTGTGGCGAGCTGCGCAGAAAAATTAAAACTGAGCCAGAGCTTTTTGTCTTTTCTGCATTCTGCCCCAAGCAGGTGCTTTTATTTTTACATACCCAAAACAGATACAGTAGGGGAAACACATCAACGCACTACACATCCCACTCACGGCCAACATGACACTAAACTAAGTGAACAAACAAAAACACATAAATTGATAACACTAACAATACTTTTAAACTAACATGAACCACAATAACAATATTTAAAAACCCAAACCCGAACTCCCATGGCGCATTGCAGCACAACATCCATTGTTCACTGTTTATTAATATTTCCAATTTCTCCAAAAATATTATTCCCATCAACTTTCTATTTTCACAGCATTCATCCTTGATCCAAAATACCTCAGCATACGAAATGGTAAATGTCACCTGTGCCCAGTTTCTCTGTAATCGAAGCCATACACATGCACACAGAGGCCACTTGGCTATTATAATCTAGAGAGTGGCTATACGCCCGACCGTTAGGTCAATAAAGTAAATACGTGAGCATATACAGTACTGTTCAGAATAATAGTAGTGCTATGTGACTAAAAAGATACTCCAGGTTTTGAGTATATTTTTATTGTTACATGGGAAACAAGGTACCAGTAGATTCAGTAGATTCTCAAAAATCCAGCAAGACCAAGCATTCATGATATGCACACTCTTAAGGCTATGAAATTGGGCTATTAGTAAAAAAAAAGTAGAAAAGGGGGGTGTTCACAATAATAGTAGCATCTGCTGTTGATGCTACAAACTCAAAACTATTATGTTCAAACTGATTTTTTAACAATCCTGTGAATCACTAAACTAGTATTTAGTTGTATAACCACAGTTTTTCATGATTTCTTCACATCTGCGAGGAACTAATTTTGCTGGTTTACTAGTGTGCTTGGGGTTCACTGTCTTGTTGAAATAACACAGGTTTCAAGGGCATGTCCTTTCAGCATAAAGCAACATGACCTCTTCAAGTATTCTGACATATCCAAACTGATCCATGATATCTGGTATGCGATATATAGGCCCAACACCATAGTAGGAGAAACATGCCCATATCATGATGCTTGCACCACCAGGCTTCACTGTCTTCACTGTGAACTGTGGCTTGAATTCAGAGTTTGGGGGTCGTCTCACAACGTCTGCGGCCCTTGGACCCAAAAAGAACAATTTTACTCTCATCAGTCCACATGAATGCTTGGTCTTTGTGGATTTGTGAGAATCTACTGGTACCTTGTTTCCCATGTAACAATAAGAAATATACTCAAAACCTGGATTAATCTTTTTAGTCACATAGCACTACCATTATTCTGAACACTACTGTACTCCCAACCACAACTGACCAATGAGCACGCTTGTAAGCTCACTTCCAGTTTCAATGCGGGGGGGAAAAAAGGCGGATATTTTCTCACCGGCTGTGGGAGGGTTCGCAGCCCGCGGAGGAGCTGTGATCTAAAGCGGTTCTGTTTGGCTCATCACACCCAGGGAACTGTGTCAAACTAACACCATCTGACAGCCAACAAGCAGCATTTTGTTCAAAAAATGTTTCATCGTCGTTATGAGGTTTGTCTGTTTTCATCCATTGCAGTATTTTCGCAGTAATTAAAGATGGCGCCATTAAATGTGTCAAACATATGCCGCAATAGAGCCTTAAAAAGTGGTGTAAAAAACGTAGTTTAGCTGCACAAAACGTATCAAATACACGATCACGGTTGGGCGAATAAGATAAGACAGTATATTTATCTGCCCAACGGTTGTGCATGTAACGTTCAATGTATGACTTATCTGCCCAACGGTTGGGCGTATAGCCTTTGCCTATAATCTATCAATAAAGCAAGAAATGTCTGTGTGTGGGTATGTGGCTCGCATATCTCTCTGACTGTTTATCAGATCGACCCCAGGTTTTGGATATTAATTTAATCTTAACCAGGTTACTTCCATTGAGTCTGAGACCTCTTTTGCAAGGGAGACCTCAACAATTATAAAGTTTCATTCATCTAAACTGCATGTCTTTTAAATGTGGGAGGAACCCAGACCACCCGGAGGACATGCAAACTCACACGGTGGGAATCGAACCCATGACCTTCTTCTGCTAACCACTAATCCACCGTGCTGCCCATTATTTATGTCAATTTAATTCAATTTATTTAATTTATACAGCACCAAATCACAACAAAGCTGCCTGAAGGCGCTTCACAAGAGCCTTTTTACGCCCTAATAATGCTATCGTCCCTCCAAAAAGATCCATATCGATCAGGCTCTAGTTGAGGTGATCAGCGCATAGATTCAAAGCAAAGCATGACTTGCAAAGTGGAAGTGTGGGTCACTCTGTCATGTGACAGAGAAGCATCAGACCTGTCCCCCTTATCCAGATTAACACACACATGATCAAGACACAAGCAGCTAACCAGTCTTTACAGGAGACGCTGTGCGCACCTGGTCAATCATTTACCACCACAGTCAGACGACAGTGGTAGCTAAGCTACCACTTATCCACCAATCTGTCACAGCAGACAGGCTAAACTAAGCAGCAGTTAGCTGAACGCCACTATACCTTCTGTATGGAGGATTTGCCACTTCTCCGTAAACCCATGAGCAGGATTCGAGGTTTGCTGTCAGACGTCGCCGGGCTGTCTTCGATATCGGCCTCCTCTTCCCCATAACCGAAATCTTTGGGGAACGAGTCCGCGACCCCGTAGCTGTCAGCCAGCTGTTCCACCTCGTACTGAATCGACATTTTGACCTGACGCCAACCTCCCCCCTCCCCCGGTACCCCCCCTTCACTCGTCGCTTAAACACGACCGCTACGAAGTAAACGTTTGTAAAAATAATTTGCCAGTAAGACTGAACGTACTTGCCCACACAAAACGGAATCCCACACATTTATTTAGGATTTCCTCTACTGTGACGAAAAAAAAAAAAAAAAACGTTTTGATCCCACCCTTTCGTTGTGATTCGTCGTTTCGATTGGAGTCTGGAAGGTGATTGGTGAAGTGGACTGTCACTCTGCGGTGGCTCTATTGCTGTCACCTGACTAGTACCCAGACTTGTTTTGTGACCTGTCACCCGAAAACAGATCGTTATAGTCCGCGTTGAGTCTACAACAAAATACAAATGCTATATAATTGTTTAATGTGCTGTAAAACAGTAAATTATTGACAACGCGCATAAAAAAATGACCAAATAAAAAAAAGTGGATAGACACGTGCTAGTTTGACCAGCAGATGGCAGGAGAGAGCGCCGTGCCGCCACAGCAAAATAGAGGCTTTCGCGGTCGATGAGTAAAGTTGGAAATCGTAATTCTGTTATACATTTTCCGCATATTCACACACGAGAGGCAGAGATAAGACTTTATTCCAGTAAATCCAGTTGAGTTTATGCAGCGAGAAATAACAACATAAGTCACCTTAAGGAGGTATACACAAGTAAGGTGTAGACATCAATATTTATATAACTAAATTTTGTTGGTTTGAATAATATGAACGTTTTTGGTGTTCTATCTGTTTGGGGGGTTTTATTCTATGTCACACACTTTCAAATTTCCTGGCATGAATATTCTGTAAAAGTTTATCGTTATTTATTTAATTAATTGTCAATAACTACATTTATTTTCCACTAGTGGTATTGGGGTAAATATATTATTACATTTTGGAAAAGATATTCTGAAACTGAACAAACAAGACTTGTCAGTAATTTGGTCTAAAACTAAAATGATGTTATTTGTAAATTACAAAAAGGATGTACATATACAGTTAAATATACTTGGGGTAAATATAGCATGTGTCAAAGAGAATGTAATATATATATATATATATATATATATATATATATATATATATATATATATATATATATATATATATATATATATATATATATTCTTTTTTACAAGGAACAGAGAATCAAAGATTTATCTTCCCTCTGTTCCTTTTTTTTCATGATAAATGTTTATGTAAGTAGGCAATGAATGAAATGCCATGAATATGAACAAATAAAGTTGATCTAATCTAATAATAATCAATGAACATGCTTGTCCATATACAGATGCTGTTCCAACAGTAGCCTTTAAATATGAATTTGGATATGGATGTTTGTAAACTAAGGAACATGTCTTCAAAATGTTCCCAAACAGTTTGAGTTATAGTTATCACTAATGTGCAGTACAGACGAAAAGATTTTGGCACCATTCCCAGCCATATGCGTTCCTGTTTTATTGCACATTTCATCTTGTTTTTGCCCAAGTAATGGGCATAATGTTTCTCTCCGCAGTGTGACACTAATGTGTAGATGGATCATGATGCCCACTAGTTGCACAGTGCTCAGCAGGTGGCAACCAAATGACAGGTAAATTGAACCACAGCTGTTTCTAATTGTCCATTATCATTCCGCAGGTGGCAGACAATTCTATGGGCTATTAAAGACAAAACAATGGTGCTTCTTCCAGTTGATGAAATTAATCACAAACTAATTACGATTGACCCAATTAAAAATAAAAACAATAAATAGCACATAATGAAAATCTCCATTATGTGTGGGTTTTTAAATTTATTTTTAAAATTCTAGAATTTGTTTTGCGTTGCTGTCTGCACAAGCTGACTAGAATAATTCATTTATCTACATTTTTTTTTTTTTTTTGCTGTTATGAACGCAGGAAAATCCAAACACTTTTCGATTTATTTATTTATTTATAATTTAGGAAAAGTAACGTTGCTCTTGTTGGAACCGAGCAAAAAATTTAATAACAGTTGTGTTCAACGTGAGCAGGACATACGTTGTGTATGAGTTCCAGGTACACGATGCTGCTGTTGCCGATGAGATTTTTTTTAATTATTATTATTATTGTTGTTGTTATTATTATTTCTTATGAGGCCACTCCACCGGCTTTTACTTGAAAGGTGGTATAGCATGTGAGCGGAAAAGTACATTTTTACCAGGTACATTGAAAGCAGCACTGTTTCCTGAAAATTAGTCGAAGCGAAAGTAGACTTTGAGGCTAAATCGGTTAATATTCTGCACAGTTATGGCACATTATAGAGTAAGTGCGTTTGTTTTGGCTGTGTCTGACATTGCATTTTTCAAAAATAGTTGCATGTTATTAAACTGTAAATTTTCGTTAGCTAAGCTAATGTTGGCCTGTACCGATTCCTAGACTATAAATCACTGATCAAATCTATCTCGCTCTCGTGTTTTTTATGTACTTGTCAACTTTTTGTGCAGTGGTTTGTATGTGGAATAAAACAACTGGCCTCAAAATTAAATGAAATCTTTAAAAAATCAGTAATATGTTAACTTTGGAAATTATTAAACAACTCATCAAATTAATAAAACATTAAGGTGTAATATAGCGTTATCTTTGTACCTTGCTGTTGATGTTGCACTTTTGTTTGTGGCCCACAGGCTTCAGACTCAAAAAGAGAACATTTTCGGAGGTATTTGGAGAAGACTGGTGTTGTTGACAGTCTTACCAGTGGTATGGAAGTTTTTGTGTGCATGTATGTTAATTATGGCTGACACACGTTTAACAACACGTTGATTTAGCAGGAAAAGCCCAGGCTCATGAATGGCTCTTGTTTATCAGAGATGCCACAGAGCTCGGAAGCTGGAATACAGATGGTTGCCCAGTTCCGGATCACCTTTTTTAAAGTCCCGCTATACGGAGCCATAATGCAACTGAATGTCCTTTAATTGTGTATTGTTGTATTGGGTATTTGGATGTTATTTAGCTGAAAAAGTCTGGGTGGAGTAGCGCTTCTACTTAAAGTGTGAAGCCACATTATGTGTGGTGCAAACATTTGCCAGATATGAATCACTTTTGCCGGTTCCGGATCACGATGCACTGCGTCACTTTGGGGGCTTTCCTGGCATCTGGCTGGAGCCCTTCTAATCCAGAATGATACACACTGTGCCTGAGAATGTGTTTTGAACACAAAATGATAGAAATTATACTTATACGTTTTTACGAGCAAAAAATGAAGTGTGGAGGTAAGATTTCTCCTGAATTAAAAAGTAAAAGCCCCCACATTCATGCCCATTCATCATTTTGAGATGACCCCCAAAGTACACAAGGCTCACAAATACTGACACAAGGCTGCTGCTTCAGTGATCCGCAACCGGCAAATTTTCACATCTGAGATAAATGCGCACAGCAGTTAAACAGCAAGACATAACACACTGACATTTTCTACCCAAGTAAGTAAGTATTTTCCCACTCTAGAACCAAAAACACAGAATGGCTAATTCACCTTTGCTACGTTTTCATTACGTTAAAACTTGCAGGAATGAGTCAGTGAGAAAACGCACGCACACCGCAGACACCGCAATGTTTTGATTCCTCTGCTGATCACAAGGATGGCTGGATCCGGTCGAGCTTGTGGTCGTTTGTAGACAAAACATGAGTCTTTCCATTGGTACCAAGTATTAGCTTATTCGTGCTGATTACGAAAAACGGCGGCACAAATACTACAACTAGTACTAGTGATCCGGAATTGGCAATGATCCAGAACTGGGCAAGTGACTGTACAAATTCAGTGCATCTGTTACACATCTGTGTGTAGCATGGTTCATGCTTTCAGAATGTGATGGACACGCTTAATACCCCTGTCAAACCTTGATGATTTAGCCAATGTATGCCGACTATTAAAAATGCTGCCATATGCAAGCATACGAGGTCTGTCCATAAGGTATAGGTCCTTTTTATTTTTTTCAAAAACTATATGGATTTCATTCATATGTTTGTACGTCAGACATGCTTGAACCCTCGTGCGCATGCGTGAGTTTTTCCACGCCTGTCGGTGACGTCATTCGCCTGTGAGCACTCCTTGTGGGAGGTGTGGTTCATCCCCCTCATTGGAATTCCTTTGTCTGAGAACTTGCTGAGAGACTGGCGCTTTGTTTGATCAAAATTTTTTCAAAGCCTGTGAGGCACATCGAAGTGGACACGGTTCGAAAAATTCAGCTGGTTTTCGGTTAAAATTTTAACGGCTGATGAGAGATTTTGAAGTGATTCTGTCGCTTTAAGGACTTCCCATGGAGCGGGATGTCGTGCAGCGCTCCCAGGCGCCATCGTCAGCCTGTTTCAAGCTGAAAACCTCCACATTTAAGCCTCTGTTGACCCGGGACGTTGTGAGAGAACAGAGAAGTTTCAGAAGAAGTCAGTTTCAGCATTTTATCTGGATATTCCACTGTTAAAGGAGATTTTTTTAATGAAAGACGTGCGGGCGGATTCGCACGTCAGCTTGCAGCCGGCGCGGCACAACAGGAAAAACACCTCCATTGGAAGCCTTAAGGACAAGTTGGAACATGCCCAACTGTTATACAATTTCTCAGATACTCACTCCACTGAAAGCCATCAAAAGCCACCTGGATTTTACAAATGGTTATCAACACGGAGGTGTTTTTCCTGTGGCGGCGCATCGCGGCGGCTGCAAGCCGACGTGCGAATCCGCCCGCACGTCTTTCATTAAAAAAATCTCCTTTAACAGTGGAATATCCGGATAAAATGCTGAAACTGACTTCTTCTGAAACTTCTCTGTTCTCTCACGATGTCCCGGGTCAACAGAGGTTTAAATGTGGAGGTTTTCAGCTTGAAACAGGCTGACGACGGCGCCTGGGAGCGCTGCGCGACGTTCCGCTCCGTGGGAAGTCCTTAAAGCAACAGAATCACTTCAAAATCTCTCATCAGCCGTTAAAATTTTCACCAAAAACCAGCTGAATTTTTCGAACCATGTCCACTTCGATGTGCCTCACAGGTTTTGAAAAAAATTTGATCAAACAAAGCGCCAGTCTCCCAACAACTTCTCAGACAAAGGAATTCCGACGAGGGGGCGGGACCAGTCCTTCCCAAGGCGTGCTCAAAGGCGAATGATGTCACCGACAGGCATGGAAAAACTCACGCATGCACACGAGGGTTCAAGCATGTCTGACGTAAAAACATATGAATGAAATCCATATAGTTTTTGAAAAAAATAAAAAGGACCTATACTTTATGGACAGATCCCCCTCACGGCCTCCTGTGCTTTCCAGAATGCACCGCAGCACCGACAGAGTTCTGGCATCTCACAGAGCATGTAAACAATGTGTGGCGAGGATGTGGATAATGTCGAAACAGCGAGTTCACAGGCGATTATGATGATGATACGTTCTCCCAAGTTGAGAGGGTTATCTAGAGGAGGTGTAGTACCTGTGATGGACTTCTGCCATGCCCCGATGTTGTCTTGTTGTCTATACTTCATGAGGTGTGTTTCCACTGTGTCGTAAACTGTAACTATGCTGAAACTGACCTCTTGAGTGAGTCATGGACCGCCAGACAGCGCGAAACTCACAACTACGAAAGTTTTGTATAGGTTAACAGCATGCTAATAGGTCATAATACGGCAAGTACAGCAAAAAATTTTGGTCATGCACATCCCGTGTGTGCGTCCCGCACACATTGGCCATAAGTTGTAGGTAAGTTATGTGATTGTTGACACACGTTTCTTGTAAGTTACTTATAAGTCAAAATACATCTCAACAACTGAAAGCTGCATTGCTCATGTGAACAGTTCAAACTGTTACAAATATTAAAACCATTCACACACGGAGTAAATATAAAGTCTCAATCTTACCTGTTAGTTTCAGTCAGATTGATCATTACAGCCTGACAAAAAGGTATCTATCTTGGCTGAAGAAATGTAGTGTTTTAAAAGAAGTCCCTCTGTGTTTGTCTCCTCCCGGTGTGTTTCTCAACCTGAACCAGAGCACGCCGCCACAACAAGAAAATTAACTTATTTTAAAAGTTGAAACAGTTACAGTGCCTCGTTCATTCACATCAGTGTTTACTACAGGCATCTGTCGATTCATCAGCATTCTGCACATGATGAAAATAAATCCCATGATCCACCAAGACAAAAATAAAATTAAATACAAAAAATTAAAATTACTCTGTTTGGCCTCCGTGTGGAGGCCAAACAGGAGCCCGTGCGACAGCGTACGCATGCTCGATGACGTGCTTGTCTGTATTTATGTGGTCCGCTTGCCAAACAAAAGGGTTCTGTCGGCGGTGAAAACGCAAACCAAGCCACACTTAACTGTTCCGACCCGTACATACCATGCAGTACTGACCCGGACAGCTCTATGGAAATGGGGCTGTCTGCATACGCTGGCTAAGTCATCATGGTGTGACAGCTGCATTACGTGTTCAGCATATTCTGCGCATTGTTTCATACATTGGTATACACTGGCTATATCATCAAGGTGTGACAGGGCCCAAAGATGACATTTTAGCTGACCTGTGCCCGCAGTCACATTGTCTGAAACTGGTTTGGGTTTTGTTTCTCTGAAATACATAAAAAGTCGATGTAAATTTAAAAAAAAATGTAAGTAGAGATTTGGAAAAGTTTGACGTGAGTCCTAGGTCCGATATGGTCATGCTTCTGAAGACACACATGACCATTTCAAGAGTCGCACAGTGGCTTTGCTCACTTCAGGAAGTTTTGCACAGAATTGGAATTACCGTGGTTTGGGTTCACATCTGGAAGTGCACAAAGATCTGATAGGAATTCTCCGATGCTGATGTTGCACAGAATTGTCCATGTTCTGAAGCACACACCTGCTTTTCCTCTGCTGTTATATCAAAATATTTACTGAAAAGAGTCAATGTTAAGTATATGTGGAAAACTAGGGATTTCGCAAAAAAGTTGCTCCGCCACACTGCAAAGCTTTGTGCACCCATGGGTAAATTAGATATTATTTTGACATGAAATGAGAGTTTAAAAAAGGTTTCTTTATGCTGTGTGTGTGTGTGTGTTCCTCACTATTTCAATTTAATGGATTGCAAGTGAGACAGCAGTGTGTAAAACTCGCATCATTTCTGTACTTGTTTGGCTTTAGACAAATCAGGAGATGGCTTCATGAAAATTTTCATTGAATTTCTCTTGGCATTTAGTTGAGCCAGAAAATTAGAAATAGAAGTAGTGTTTATATTTAATTTAAGGCGTGCTGAGATTAACAATCTTTTCATCATTTAGTTTTTGGTGGTTGTAGTTTTGCTAAAACTTACAAAACATTTGGATACAACTCTCATGATTGCAGAAAGAAACGAGTGACTAAATGTTCTCTCAAACTGCTTATATTTTGGTGCAAATTAATTTAGTTTTCTTTCTTTACCTGTGTTTCAGTGCTCCTGTGTTTGTATGAAGAACCAGAGAGGCCCAGCAACGCTCTGGAGTATCCTTCAACATGTGTTGGAACTAATCTGTACTTTGCATGTCTGCCTATCATAAATTTCATCAGCTGTGTGTTTCAGATGCACACATGTGGATGTTCACATACCTCAAAATAATGATATGTGGTTATACAGTTCTAGAACTGTGAGGGAAAGATGGTTGAGGTTGTTTTAAAGTGTTTTGTTAGAGGTCTGATGTGACTATTTTTTGAAATGGTTTTTCTCTGGGAAAACTGGTGTTCATCAGAGAGTTGTTTCAGCTCACTGTTCAGAGCTTGCATGGGCTGTGAGTTGGGTTCGGCTTGTGTAAACCAGCAGCTTAGGTGCCTTTATTGCAGAGGAAAGGTTCACTGACTTTTGGCTTCAGAGTAGGCCTGTCATGTTAATCAATCAATCAATCAATCAACTTTTTTCTTGTATAGCGCAAACAGTTGCCCCAAGGCGCTCCACATTGCAAGGCAAGGCCATACAATAATTATGAAACACAGTCTACGTCTAAAGCAACATAACCAAGGGATGGTCCAGGGTCACCCGATCCAGCCCTAACTATAAGCCTTAGTAAAACTCGTATGTAATTGATCAGTTGTATGTAACAGATTAGTTACAGTCAGGAGGTGCTTAATCTATGGAGAATCTTGAATCGGGACTTTCCTTAAGAGGTTTTAAGAGGTTGGAAACTTCAGAATTGCCCAGGTCTCCTTTACAAAAGAGATCTCGATCTCAACGGGACTAACCTGGTTAAATAAATAAGTGCCGGACATTATGCATTAAAAAGATTCCATTTGAATGAGTCACCCCCCCAAGTCCGCTGCAGAGTGGTACCTTAAAATTCTAAAGCCTGATTGTTCCTTCTGCAGCTCTAATTCCATGGCTATGCAATGACGTCAACATGCGCGATAATCATTTAAAGTTCTCTGTCGCTTCTTTATGCAATTTGCAGCAGGAAAGGTGGCTTTTTCTTGGTTAATTTGTCCCTTAACGAGCTTATTTATAGAATAATCAACCTCCAAACCAAAGGTAAGGTGTACAATTTCCTCCATGAATTGCAGGTCATTTGAGCATCTTTTTCCAAATTCATGTTGTGAAGCTGGTCATATTTGCAGACTTTTCTGCCAAATGTATTTGCTCCGTGATCCAAATGAAATCAGCGTGTGCACTGGTGGTTGCCATGAAGCAGGTCGGTGGTCTGGGGAGAAGATATGCTCTCAGACCTGACCTCTGCCTCAACCTGCATTTGTACTGTTCAGGCACATTCATTCATAACTGTTGAACAGTCGCTGGTGGTGTTTTCGTACGGGCACTATCAACAATCATGGTTTCAATATAAATGTACAAATAAATGCGTCGGGACGCAGCCGGCGCGGTGTGGCTGCACAGGAAAAACACCTCCGTGTTGATAACCATTTGTAAAATCCAGGCGGCGTTTGATGGCTTTCAGTGGAGTGAGTATCTGAGAAATTGTTTAACAGTTGGGCATGTTCCAACTTGTCCTTAAGGCTTCCAACAGAGGTGTTTTTCCTGTGGTGGAGCGTCGCGGCGGCTGCGAGCCAACGCTGCAATCCGCCCGCACGTCTTTCATTAAAAAAATCTCCTTTAACAGTGGAATATCCGGATAAAATGCTGAAACCGACTTCTTCTGAAACTTCTCTGTTCTCTCACGACGTCCTGGATCAATAGAGCCTGAAATGTGGAGGTTTTCAGCTTGAAACAGGCTGACGACGGCGCCTGGGAGTGCTGCGCGACGTCCCACTGCGTGGGAAGTCCTTAAAGCGACAGTATCACCTCAAAATCTCTCATCAGCCGTTAAAATTTTCACAGAAAACCAGCTTAATTTTTCGAACCGTGTCCACTTCGATGTGCCTCACAGGTTTAGAAAAAATTTTGATCAAACAAAGCGCCAGTCTCTCAGCAACTTCTCAGACAAAGGAATTCCGACGAGGGGCTGGACGACTCCTCCCACAAGGAGTGCTCACAGGCGAATGACGTCACTGACAGGCGTGGAAAAACTCACGCATGCGCACGAGGGTTCAAGCATGTCTGACGTAAAAACATATGAATGAAATCTATATAGTTTTTGAAAAAAATAAAAAGGACCTATACTTTATTGACATACCTCGTATAATGTGCATTTCATGTTTCTGTACTGAGCTGCAATCAAACATCAGAAGAGAGACTGATCTTGCTGGAACGTGTAAAGTGTGTCCGACTTATTTAAATGACCACATCTCTCTTTTGAAGCGAATTCATTCACACTTGATGAAATTCAAGTTTTTGTTTCTACAAGCAGGTTTATTGGTGAACCCAATGCACAGAAATGGCATCACCTTAACGTTCAGCGTTTAGGTGATTGCTGCATGTTTTTTCTTGATTGCTTCTTTCACCAACTCCTTCCCAGATTTGTCAGGCAGCACCTCGGTGCAGCTGGACACAGTTCTGCAGACACACACACTCTGCAGCAGGAGGTGATTGATTTAAGGCAGAAGTGTGCACGCCTGATAGAGGAAAACAACAAACTGAAAACAAAGGTAAATGTACAGTTTTGAAAAAAAATATCAGTGCTTAACAACAGGTAAACTAACACAGAACAAATTAAGATTTCATAACTATACAGTGGGGAAAATAAGTATTTAATTCACTGTCAATTTTGCAAGTTTTCCCATCTAAAAAGAATGGAGAGGTCTGTAATTTTTATCATCGGTACACTTCAACTGTGAGAGACAATATAAAAAAGTCACGTTGTATGATTTTTAATTGATGAATTTGCCGGTTATTACATGAAATAAGTATTTGATACAATAGAAAAACAGACCTTAACATTTGGTACAGAAACCTTTGTTTGCCGTTCCAGAGGCCAGTTATTTCCTGTAGTTCTTGACCAAGTTTGCACACTGCAGCAGGGATTTTGATCCACTCCGCCATACAGATCTTCTCCAGATCTTTCAGGTTTTGAGTTTCAGCTCCCTCCAAAGATTTTCTGTTGAGTTCAGGTCTGGGGACTGGCTTGGCTTCTTACGGAGCCCCTCCTTAGTTGCCCTGGCTGTGTGTTTGGGGTCATTGTCATGCTGGAAGACGCAGCCATGACCCATCTTCAGTGCTCTTACTGAGGAAAGGAGGATGTTTGCCAAAATCTCGCAGTACATGACCCCATCCATCCTCTCTTCAATACTGTGCAGTCGTCCTGTCCCCATTGCAGAAAGGGACCCCAAAAATGATGTTTCCACCCCCATGCTTCATGGTTGGGACGGTGTTCTTGTGGTTGTTCTCATCCTCCATACACGGCGAGTGGAGTTGATTCCAAAAAACTCTATTTTGGTCTCATCTGACCACATGACCTTCTCCCATGCCTCCTCTGGATCATCTAGATGGTCACTGGTGAACTTCAAACGGGCCTGGACATGTGCTGGCTTGAACAGGGGGATCTTGCTGCCCTGCAGGATTTTATACCATGACGGCATTGTGTGTTACTCATGTAATCTTTGTGACTGTGGTCCCAGCTCTCTTCAGGTCATTGACCAGGTCCTCCTGTGTAGTTCTGAACTTTCTCAGAATCATCCTTACCCCACAAGGTGAGATCTTTCATGGAGTCCCAGACCGAGGAAGATTGACAGTCATCTTATGTTTCTTCCATTTTCTAATAATTTTGCCAACAGTTGTCTTCTCACCAAGCTGCTTACCTATTAGCCCATCCAGCCTATGTAGCCCATCCCAGCCTTGTGCAGGTCTACAGTTTTGTCCCTGGTGTCCTTAGACAGCTCTTTCGTCTTGGCTATGGTGGACAGGTTGGAGTGTGATTGATTGAGTGTGTGAACAGGTGTCTTTTATACAGGTAACAAGCTCAGACAGGAGCAATTAATACAGGTAAAGAGTGCAGAATAAGAGGGCTTCTTAAAGAAAAATGAACAGGTCTGTGTGAGCCAGAATTCTTGCTGGTTGGTAGGTGATCACATACTTATTTCACGCAATAAAATGCAAATTAATAATTTAAAAATCAAACAATGTGATTTTCTGTTTTTTTTTTTTTGTTTTGTTTTTTTTAAGATTTTGTCTCTCACAGTTGAAGTGTACGTATGATACAAATTACAGACCTCTACATTCTTTGCAGGTGGGAAAACTTGCAAAATCGACAGTGGATCAAATACCTATTTTCCCCACTATAAACCAGCATAATTGTAAATAAAAATACAATGAGATGGATTTGAACCATATACTACCTGTATACTGTATATTGAAAAAGTGGAGTTGAATATAATCTAACGTTTTTATTTTCATGACTAACAAAAAATTATTTATTTTATTTATTAGTTTATATGACAGGGACAATGTACATTAATGAACATTTCTGTAAATGCACCAGAATTAGCTTTAGCGGCTATTTTTCATCTGCAGTCCCTGGACAGGTGGTAGCAATCACCCTAAAAATAAGTGTTAGTTAAAATACATACATAAAACACTTAACATTATTATACAATTTAGTAAACATTATATTAAAAAAAGAATTAAACATGCAGGTTAAATATATTTTCTAAGAATATTCAGGAGATTTGGTGCTGACATATTTGATGGTCAACGAACCACTTCCTCAGATTAACCTTAAATGTGTTAAGGGTGGTCATTTCTCTAATGACCACAGGTACTGTGTTCCACTCATGTGTTGCCCTCACAGAGAAAGAAGCCTGACCAAAAGCACTTCTCCTCAGTGGGACCACACAGTCTCCTCTAGTGGCTCCCCTGGTGTTACGAACAGCAGCACACCTTACATTCACAAACTGTTCCAGAGGGGGAGAGGACAGACCATTTATAACTTTAAACAAGAGACATAAATTTACATATTTAATCATTTTGCCAATTTAAAAGTTTATATTTTTGTAAAATAGCACCGTGGTGGTAGCGCTGAGGCTTCCTATCCAATACTTTGATAGTTTGTTTATAAAGGGTCTCTAGTGGCTTGAGCGCTGTTGCATTTGCATTGGACCATGTAGTCAGGTAGTATTTAATATGTGATAAAATCATTGCATGCATAAAAGTTTAACTGCCTGTACAGATAGTTGAGGCTGTATGTAACGAAAATTAGAGAGGCTAAATTTAACTTTGTGACACACTTTTTTTAACCTGTGTTTTAAATGTGAATGTGTCATCGAGCCAGACCCCCTAAATATTTATATTCAGACACCACTTTGATCCTTTCCCCTGCCACATAGACATTTGGTTCAGTGACTAGACTTTTAGATCGTGTAAAAAACATTGCAACAGTTTTTGATACATTAAGTTGTAAACAATTTTCCTCAAGCCATGTTGTGACATCAGCCATGGACTGTGTTAATTTGTCACAGACCTGCTGTACATTATTTCCATGTACATAAAGAACAGAATCATCAGCATACATTTGAGTGAACAAATTTGGGCAGACCAACGGGAGATTATTTATATATAATGAAAATAATAGTGGCCCTAAAAATGAGCCATGGGGCACTTCTGTATTAAGACAGAGAGAAGGTGAGTGATAATTACCAATTCTTACAGATTGTGACCTATTTGACAGATACGACTCAACCCATTTTAACGCCCCAGGAGAAAAATTAAATCATTGCAGTTTCATCAATAAAATATCATGGTTCACGGTGTCAAAGGCCTTTTTGAAATCAAGAAATGTAGCTCCAAGAACCCCACCTTTATCAAGTAATGATTTTATGTTTTCAGTGAGAAAGCAAGTTGCCGTTTCTGTGGAGTGTCTAGCTCTAACGCCAAACTGCATCGGATGAAGGTTGAATGATGAGGTGTTGAGGTGTTGAGTCATTTGTTCAGCTACAATTTTCTCCAAGACCTTTGACACCGTAGACAAAATATTAATTGGACAATAATTTTGAACTGAAAACTTATCACCAGATTTGAACACTGGGATTACAGCAGCAGACTTCCATATTTTAGGAAACAGAGCCTGTGCAAATGATTGATTAATAATGGTTGCAATTGGGTTAATTAAAAATGCAGCCAAGTCTTTTAGCATTAGAGCATCCATACCAAAACTATCTTTTGTTCTTGAAGATTTTAGGGTAGAGATAATTTGTGACACCTGAGTTTCTGAGACACACTTAAAAGTGAAAGCTAGCTCCACGGTTACAACTGAAGAGCTCAGTGTGACATTAGGGGAAAACCCTTGGGCTATAGATTTGACTGAATCTATGAAAAAATTATTGAAGGCGACAGCAACCTCTTGTACATTACATGTGATCCTATCTTGAATTTTTACTTCTAATTGGAGATTAGCTTTTGTTTTCTTTCCTGTTAGTTTGTTTAATTGATCCCACAGTGTTTTAGTATTGCCATTTGATTTTTCAATTAAAGTTAAGAAAAAGCTTGCTTTAGCTTTTCTTATACTTTTGACAATTTTATTTCTGAGAGTCACAAACATCTTTCTTGCAGTTGCTGTCTTTGTTTTAACTGCATGTTTTAGAGCCATATCTCTTTCCTTCATTAGATTGATTATTTCTGAAGTAATCCATGCAACTGAATTTTTATTCCTTTTGTTTTTCATACTTACACTAAATTTCTTAATTGTATCTTCAAGTTTTGTTGTAAAGATTTCACTATTACAACCCCTGGCAAAAATTATGGAATCACCGGCCTCGGAGGATGTTCATTCAGTTGTTTAATTTTGTAGAAAAAAAGCAGATCACAGACATGACACAAAACTAAAGTCATTTCAAATGGCAACTTTCTGGCTTTAAGAAACACTATAAGAAATCAAGAAAAAAAGATTGTGGCAGTCAGTAACGGTTACTTTTTTAGACCAAGCAGAGGAAAAAAATATGGAATCACTCAATTCTGAGGAAAAAATTATGGAATCACCCTGTAAATTTTCATCCCCAAACTAACACCTGCATCATATCAGATCTGCTCGTTAGTCTGCATCTAAAAGGAGTGAACACACCTTGGAGAGCTGTTGCACCAAGTGGACTGACATGAATCATGGCTCCAACACAAGAGATGTCAATTGAAACAAAGGAGAGGATTATCAAACTCTTAAAAGAGAGTAAATCATCACGCAATGTTGCAAAAGATGTTGGTTGTACACAGTCAGCTGTGTCTAAACTCTGGACCAAATACAAACAACATGGGAAGGTTGTTAAAGGCAAACATACTGGTAGACCAAGGAAGACATCAAAGCGTCAAGATAGAAAACTTAAAGCAATATGTCTCAAAAATTGAAAAATGTACAACAAAACAAATGAGGAACGAATGGGAGGAAACTGGAGTCAACGTCTGTGACCGAACTGTAAGAAACCGCCTAAAGGAAATGGGATTTACATACAGAAAAGCTAAACGAAAGGCATCATTAACACCTAAACAGAAAAAAACAAGGTTACAATGGGCTAAGGAAAAGCAATTGTGGACTGTGGATGACTGGATGAAAGTCATATTCAGTGATGAATGAATCTCGAATCTGCATTGGGCAAGGTGATGATGCTGGAACTTTTGTTTGGTGCCTTTCCAATGAGATTTATAAAGATGACTGCCTGAAGAGAACATGTAAATTTCCACAGTCATTGATGATATGGGGCTGCATGTCAGGTAAAGGCACTGGGGAGATGGCTGTCATTACATCATCAATAAATGCACAAGTTTATGTTGATATTTTGGACAATTGAAAGGATGTTTGGGGATGATGAAATCATTTTTCAAGATGATAATGCATCTTGCCATAGAGCAAAACTGTAAAAACATTCCTTGCAAAAAGACCATAGGGTCAATGTCATGGCATAGGGTCAGTGTCAATGAGCAGATCTGATTTGATGCAGGTGTTAATTTGGGGGATGAAAATTTACAGGGTGATTCCATAATTTTTTCCTCAGAATTGAGTGATTCCATATTTTTTTCCCTCTGCTTGGTCTAAAAAAGTAACCGTTACTGACTGCCACAATCTTTTTTTTCTTGATTTCTTATAGTGTTTCTTAAAGCCAGAAAGTTGCCATTTGAAATGACTTTAGTTTTGTGTCATGTCTGTGATCTGCATTTTTCTACAAAAGTAACAACTGAATGAACATCCTCTGAGGCCGGTGATTCCATAATTTTTGCCAGGGGTTGTAGTTTGACAATCGTCTGAGTTTACTTCATTCCAACTGATTTGTTCTACAGCTAATTTAAAGTTGTTCATCTGACTCTTGGGAATTCCATCAAAAACATTAGATTTGCAGTTTGAGTTGAATCTTCGCTTTGTGACTTTCCTGGAAACAAGTGTCAAATTAGTCAGTTCTCAAATTAATTAGTTGTTGCAAATCAAATTTATCTGCAGTTCTTTTAAGATTCTTCCTAATTTTTTGATTAGTCCAATCCAGATTTAGATCTCCCATTATAATGATTTAATTCTTATTATTGCATTCCTTTAAAAGCTTCTCAAATTTATCATAAAAAGTTACATCTGAGGAGGGAGGACTGTAGACCACACACACCTTAGCTTAATTTTATATAAAATTTTGTGCTTTAATCTGAAGAACTAAACACATCTAGAAAATATAAAGGCAAAATAACTGATTGCATCAGTATGAAAATGTTTCAATGTAACTGTAACTACATCATCAATTTTCCATCCATCTGAAATTTCACAAGATATGGGATGATACACAAACACTTTCAAGTCATTTGTTGGAGTTCAATCAAATCAAACAGGAGTTAAACAAATGAAATCTGTGTTCTTTCTGTGCTCCCATTTGCTTCTGGCAAGCTGTAGCTGAAATTTCACATTATTTTGAACAGTCTTTCTCTGTTTTGCGCTACTACTATGAGGCTGTGACTGATGACACAACAGACAAAAGTTGCTGTATCCGCAGTGTCTTCCCTCATTAGTGTTTTTGCAGAGATTTGTCGCAGATTAAAGTATTTAATGTACCACATTCAGTTCCTTTTATTTATTTGACTGCAGTAAAACTAGACAGGGAGTGATTACTGTGAAAGATGTGTAATTTCAGACCTAATACTGTTTTGTATTCCTTTCTAGCTTCAGCGTTATGAACCTGGGCCTGAAGATGGCGCCACAACTGAATAATCCACAGCATTTAGCTTGACTGAAATTTTTCTTTAATACATTGTTAAATGAAGCCTGGAGATTTTTATTGTCTGCTTGCAGTATTTTTGTAAATCTGTATTATTTTTCATAAAAGTAAATTATGTACAAATATGTAAATATATGTTTATTCAGTTTAGTGTTACACGGGTGACATTTCTTAAAACATTGCAGTTGTATTAATCCCATTTTTGGAAGTTCTTTGAAAGAAAAGTAGATGTTTTTTTTTCTTTCTCTATAGGTCTTAAGTTACCAGGTTTAAAAATAAATAAAAATCGAAAATATTAGCCATTGTTAAAATAAAGTTGTCTCCTGATTAAGGTCTTGGTACCTTTTCATGATGGAACTATTACTTACACACAACCTTTTACATTTAAAACTAAATACACTCAATATTTTCACTCTTGCAAAATGTATAAAATTCTCAGATACAAAGTAGGCAACTCGTACTGCATAGACAAATGTTTTTCATTATTTCGCAGCAGTTCTTGGGATTTGTTGAGGCTTAGTCTGACAACGTGCTGTGCTAGTTCTGTCATGTTGATAGGGTGTGTCTCTTAGAGTTGTGCCTGTAAGATGAAGGAGCTTATTGCCATAGCTGTGGAATTATCATAATTGTATTGTGATGCCCGTATTTTATTTACTTTTTTGTTATCATACCATGAAAAGCCAACAACTGCGTTTTCATTTTATTTCATATATGTAGAGCCAAATCACAACAAAGTTGCCTCAAGGCGCTTCACACAAGTAGTAGAGGCTCTAAGCCACAAAATATGGCCAAATCGTTCACTTTGTGATAGAAGCACCAAAGTTGTCTTAAATGTAGTTTATTATATGCCCTTTCAAAAAAGTAACAGTTCCATGAAATATCTCAAGGAGAACTGGGGGATATCTAACCCTCAACTGATATACCCAAAGATATAAAAAGTGACAGATTTTGCCTGAATTTGTTGGAATGCATCCAATTAAACTTAATTTTAGGAATCCTTACAAATAGATTTGGACTTTTTTTTGTGACGTGTATGGAAATCATAAGTAATTGCATCTCACCAACAAAAAAGGAGAACTGGGGTCAAATATAATGAAGGTAATATGTTTATTTTTCACACACACATATGCCGAAATAGATTATTCACTAGCATAAAGTAAGTTCAGACATAATTTTATAATAGTTGTTTTAAAATAGATGTTTGATCAAAAAGCATTTATTTTTTAATCCCCCAATTTTATATCATTATTAGTTACAGAACCACAGAAAAGTGATGACAAACTAATAGGTAATAACATTGTTTTATTCATAAAAAGACACCCTTGTATGTTTTTACAGAATGTATGACTTGTGTTTTACTTATAGTATTATCATTCTTTTTAACTAATGGTTTATGGTGTAAATTTTGACTTTAAAGTAACATTTATATAACTATTACAGTTTAACATAAAATAGACATACTTTATTTCTGAAATATTAGGGTTTTTTTCTTTTGTTTGCAATAGTCAATAGTTTTTCTGTCTAAACAAGTAAATGCTAGAAACATAAAGACGTTTTTATCAGTTTTACTCTTGGTGTACTGAAGTTTCAAGTCACTTTTAAATTACTTACAACTATAAAGCTCAATAACCACAAAAATAATTCAGAACAAGATGTATTATATTAACTAACCAATAGTGAAAAACAGTTTACATGTCCTGTCTACTACAATTTCCACAAAAGGCACACAGTGCAGTGCAACGTAGGTTTGCCTTTGAGCATTTGCAAAGACCCCGACAGGCCTTCTTGCATCCACAGTGAATAAGTTCCTTACAAGCTTTGCATGCTTCAGGCAACTCTGACCACAAAGGCCTCCATCTTTCTTCAACAAGTTGAGAACCCCACTTCCCTGGTGACGGGTACTCTGGTCTTGGAATCAGTGTTTGACCCCAGATGAATGCTGATTGATAGACTGAGTGCTTTATGTGTTCCCGAAGAGGTCCTTGGGTTGGTGGAATATTTTCCAATGAATTAGTTCCCCTGGCAAACAGCTTCTGGCGTGCCATGTTTACACTTGTCTCCTCCAATGTTCTAGTCTTCTCCAATGTTCAAAATGCCACTACACTACACAATGTCAGTTGTTATAACATTATAGCATAAAGGAATCTTCCTTGTCCCTTCCTTGTCCCAACCATGACTATTTAATATTTTTCCATGCCAATGAAAGACAAATATATTTCCAGGAAGTATGAAGGAAATATGTACCATGCATGTACTTACCATCAGGTCAGCAGTATCAAGAAGCAAAGCAAGCAGAATGTGTACAGCTTGAAGTTTTTCCTAGAAATCAAAGAGTTAATAAGTGCCCAACACCATAGCTACAACATACGAATATGACTGTGCATTCTTCTAGTCTACAGTTTTGTTAGCTGGATGCATAGAGATTAAGCAGTGAGCACTTCTGTTGCTGTTTTGATCCATCTAAAGGTTGCTTTTCTGGCCAAGACTACCTCACTTGAAGCTGCAATGAAGCATGCAAATTAACATTTAGAATACATTAGACAGTGACCTTCACAATGCATTTATTTTTGATATAAAAGTAGATAAACACTGATGGTAAAACCCTTGTTGCAATCAAAATGTTAATACATTTTTCACAGGGCCGTCTAGTTAGTATTCAGTTAGTGGATGCATAAAAAGAAATAGAACTTTATTTACTTGTGAAGTGTTTTTGATACATGTTTATGTTTGATACGTTTGTTTTGAAGGCATTATGGTCATTTTTTCTGTTGTTTTACAGCCATCTTAAATTTCAGGATTGAAGCCACATGTAGACACCTTTTGAGCTTACCATAATGATCGGCATTCTTGAAAAAATGGGCAACGATACCAATATCATTTCCCTAGAATGACCAGAACTCTTGAAATTAGCTTTCAAGGTTCATTGGCGGCCATATTGAATGTGGCTGCTATTTCGTACAGTTGATGTACCTTTAATTGTCATCAGTTAGTGTAAGGATACATTACTGTGCTAAATGTCAAAAGTGTCGGTAGTAACTGTGTTTGTATTACTTACAAAGTAACACTCATTTTGATTCTGCAATTGTTTTGGTAGCCATATTTGATTTTCAAGATGGCATTGATCACTAAAAAAAAGTAAGTCCCTTCGGCTGCTCCCTTGTTTGCACTCGGGGTCGCCACAGCAAATCCAAGGTGGATCTGCATGTTGATTTGGCACAGGTTTTACGCCGGATGCCCTTCCTGACGCAACTCCACATTACATGGAGAAATGTGGCAGGGGTGGGATTTGAACCCAGAACCTTCCGAACTGAAACCAAGCGCATTAACCACTTGCACTAATTCTTGCTTATTTTAGGTCATTATATATTATATTGACCAACTTACTAAGCTTGGACACCAAGATTGTCATTACATTTATTATTGAAGCAAAAGTGTTGTAATTTTTTTGCCTGATGGCAGCCATCTTGGATTTTCAAGATGGCCGTCAAATGTAGACCATTTTTGATTGCACAAATTTGACCACAGAGCCCAAAAACCTAGAAAAAGACACCAAGATCATCTTCCTAGCTACTCCTAAAATGAGCTATTATAACTTTAGAGGCGGCCATTTTGAAAAAATGGCTGAAATATACTGTTCCAGTTATACGTGACAATGGAACTGTTCCTAAATCTGTTTCTTATATCAAAACAGATCTGTGTGCAAAATTTGGCACTTCTACCAGAAAGTGAAGGTCGAACCTTACCAACCCCCAGAGCAAACACACACATGCGACAGTGGTAAGGAAAAACTCCCTCTGATGATTTGAGGAAGAAACCTCAAGCAGACCAGACTCAAAGACATGACACTCTGCTTGAGCCATGATATAGTGTGTGTGGATCGGGAGGTCTGGGCGGCTTTGCTTGAGCTGCTGCCCCCGCAACCCGACTCTGGATAAAGCGGAAGAAAATGGATGGATGAATATACAGGAAATTTTGGGAGTCCATGCTGGTGCACAGGACGGGAGGCTTGCATACAAGAAATAATGACCTTTTGCAGAAGAAGAATAAATTGTTAATGAAACATACAAATAGGGAGGATAATTGTTTCTTTGAAGTCAAAACATTCACAACAGATTTCCTTTTACATAATTAGTGGTAACAGTGTTGTAATTATGTCGTCTCATGGAGCTAGTGTATCATTACGCTCCTGCTGGTGTCGATGCCTGGGGAAATGTGTGGCAGGTTAATATGTTGTTCATTGGGAAACTTCTTTAGAGAGCAGAGACCTCATGTACAAAGGCTGCGTACACAAAATTGTGGCACATGTCCATCTCCATGCTAACGTTCAGATATATCAAAAGTGAAATGACTAGAAATGTGTGGTGCGCCACTCCAAAATCATGGCTGGTGTACACACATTTCTACAGCTATTGTTCCACTCCTGACATAGAGAGGTGATGCTGGGAAACTTAATAGTGTGAAAACAAGAAGTCAGAGTGATGTGCATACCAGAGACAATTATGACCAATTAACACACCCACGTGTTTGCAGTTATATCGGTGAATATAAAAACATGCGCAAAGTGATGCGTAAAATTGCATTAACATTGGCTGCGTTAGCCTTGTTAGAAGACTTTACAAATGGTGCAATCTGAGGTGAGCTTGTATTCTCGGAATGCGAGGATTTACTTGCAAATGACGATAATTGGCTCATAAACTGATTTCCAATTATTAACCAAGACCAGTGTTACTGGAGTTGTGTACAGAACTGTGGCTGACCCTAGAACGCAATAAAGCGAGGAGCCAGGGGTTGTCTGTGCCAACACAGGTGCTGACCACACTGGGGTTCCTGGCAACAGGAGCATTCCAGTGGGAGCCGACTGATCCGTCAGGAGTGTGTCTGTCCACCTTGAGCTGAGCCATTCGCTTTATTGAGGTTTGAAATCTCGCAAAATCTTGCAAAGCTTTCAAGAGGTCGCCATGCTGCGAGATGTCATTGACTTTGAGAACTGCACTGAGACGCTTTGATAAGGCTGCACTTTAACCGCTGCTCATGGATAACAGCATTAACACCGCAACATAAATCTCTGTATATTATGCCTAAAGGTCTCATGAATATTGTTGTTATTGTGTTTGTTTTATGTAATCATGCGAGAAGCTCAGGTTTCTCCGTTATTTTCAGTGGGATTTGCTGTGAGCTGTAATCGCTTCCTGTTCATGTCATTCTGGGTGAAGATGAAGTTTGCTCTTTAACGTCCTGATTATTGTCCTTTACAGCACTGTTTGTCCAGTTTGTTCCAGAGTAATATATATATAAAATGTCTGAAATTCAGTTTGCGTTCATTAAATTCCATGCAGATTAAACGTAGCAGACACGGATAAGTTGAAATATTTGTTTTGGTAAGTTTTAAGGGTCTCATGGATGCAGTCTCTTAGTAACATGATGAAAAGCATAAAAAAAAATACATTTTGGTAGTACGTTCATTTGCAATTGACCGAGCAAGCAAGGTTAATAATTTGTTTATTTATATATACATACATATATATATATTTACGAGGTCTGTCCATAAAGTATCGTACCTTTTTATTATTTTTTAAACTATATGGATTTGATTCATATGTTTTCACGTCAGACAAGCTTGAACCCTTGTGCGCATGCTTGAGTTTTTCCACGTCTGTCGGTGACGTCATTCGCCTGTGAGCACGCCTTGTGGAAGGAGTGGTCCCGCCCCGTCGTCGGATTTTCATTGTCTGGAAATGGCGGAATGATTTGGGTTTTTTTTCCATCAGAATTTTTTCAGAAGCTGTTAGAGACTGGCACCTAGAAACTATTCGAAAAATTTATCTGGCTTTCGGTGAAAATTTTACGGGCTTCACAGAGAATAAGGTCTGGTAGTACAGCTTTAAGGACCCCTTTAAGGACACTCAGCGCACCGCGCTCCGAGCTGCGACAACACGGCACAAGCCACCGGACCATTTCTGAGCTGATGGCTCTGTGGATACGAGACCGTCGTGTGCTCTTTCTCTGGTTATCACAAGAGCTGGACATCAGCCATTTTCCAGCAGATTTCACTTTTAACAAGAGATTTTGTCTTGGAAAGCCGCGCAGAGGCTTCGCGCATCACGACCGATTCGCTTTGGAAGCGAGACAAAGGAACACCTCCGTTTCAGCGTGTCAGAGGACAAGTTTGGACATGTCCAGCTCTCCACAATTTCACTGATACTTACTGGACTGGTAAGCATTGAAAGCAGAGATAGACTTGTCCACGCATGTGCACAAGGGTTCAAGCTTGTCTGATGTGAAAACATATGAATCAAATCCATTTAGTTAAAAAAAAAATTAAAAGGTACGATACTTTATGGACAGACCTCGTATGTATATATATACGAGGTCTGTTAGAAAAGTATCCGACCTTTTTATTTTTTTCAAAAACCATATGGATTTGAATCACGTGTGATTGTATCAGCCAAGCTTGAACCTTCGTGCGCATGCGTGAGTTTTTTCACGCCTGTTGGTTGCGTCATTCGCCTGTGAGCAGGCTTTGTGTGAGCACTGGTCCACCCCTCTCATCGTTTTTTTATTGCGAATAAATGTCTGAACGATTTGGAGCTTTGCTGCATCAATTTTTTTCCAGAAACTGTGAGAGACCTCCAGGTGGACACCGTTCGGAAAATTAATATGGCTTTCAGGGACAATTTTATGGGGATTACACAGATTAAGGAGTGATCCAGACGGTTTAAAGACCGCCCACAACTGCTGAGAGCGCACCGAGCGCCAATCGACAGGCTCAAACCCCGCTGAAACAACCAGATCATTTCTAACGTGAAGGCTTTGTTGATCCGGGACGTCGTCTGACTTTCACAAAAAGGCAGAAGGCGTGGATATCAGCACTTTTTTGGCACATTCCACTGTTACAGGAGTTTTTTTCATGGAAAGAAAAGTGAAGGGACGCGCCACGGAGCCGTTCATTACACGGCACAAAACCACCTCTGTGTTGGTCTCACAGGACGGCTTTCAGGTGGATTTCAGACGGCTGTCGGTTGCTTTTCATTCATGTGATTATCCAAGAAATTGAGCATGAGCTGGACATGCCCCAACATGTCCTGTGAGGCTTCATCACGGCGTTCCTTTGCGCCATGCGACTCCACCGCGACGCGTGGAATTCCGCTCCTCTTTCCATGACAAAAACTCCTGTAACAGTGGAATGTGCCGTTCATTTCTAAACTGGACGCTGTCTTGATCCGGTATGTCGTCTGACTAGCACAGGAATTGTGAAAAGACGTGGACATCAGCACATTTTCGGCACATTGAGACAGACGTGCGGAGGAGTTACGCACGAATAAGGCTTCGCGCATTACGACCGATTCACTGATGAAGCGAGACAAAGGAACACCTCCGTTTCGGAGTGCCAGAGGACAAGTTGGGACATGCCTATCTCGGATTTCAGTGCTTACCAGTCGAGTGAGTATAAGAGAAATTGTGGAGAGCTGGGCACGTCCCAACTTGTCCCCTGGCACTCCAGGGGACAAGTTTCCATGACAAAATCTCGTTAAAAGTGAAATCTGCCGGGAAATGGCTGATGTCCAGCTCTTGTGATAACCAGAGAAATTGCACACGAGGTCCCGGCTCCACACAGCCATCCGTTTAGAAATGATGTGGTGGTTTCTGCCTCTTGATGGCGGCTCGGAGCACGGCGCCGAGCGCCATTGTGGGCCATCCTTAAAGCTGTAGTAACACTCCTTATTCTCTGTGAAGCCCGTAAAATTTTCACCGAAAGCCAGATAAATTTTTCGAATGGTTTCCAGCTGCCTGTCTCTCAGTTTCTGAAAAAATTCTGATGGAAAAAAAAGCCCAAATCATTCCGCCATTTCCTCGCAATGAAATGACGACGAGAGGGGTGGACCAGTGCTCACTCAAAGCCTGCCCACAGGCGAATGACGCAGCTGACAGGCGTGGAAAAACTCCTGCATGCGCACGAAGGTTCAAGCTTGGCTGACTTAAAAACATATGAATCAAATCCATATAGTTTTTGAAAAAAATAAAAAGGTACGATACTTTTCTCACAGACCTCATATATATATATATATATATATATACACTCAACAAAAATATAAACGCAACACTTTTGGTTTTGCTCCCATTTTGTATGAGATGAACTCAAAGATCTAAAACTTTTTCCACATACACAATATCATCATTTCCCTCAAATATTGTTCACAAACCAGTCTAAATCTGTGATAATGAGCACTTCTCCTTTGCTGAGATAATTCATCCCACCTCACAGGTGTGCCATATCAAGATCCTGATTAGACACCATGATTAGTGCACAGGTGTGCCTTAGACTGCCCACAATAAAAGGCCACTCTGAAAGGTGCAGTTTTGTTTTATTGGGGGGGATACCAGTCAGTACCTGGTGTGACCACCATTTGCCTCATGCAGTGCAACACATCTCCTTCGCATAGAGTTGATCAGGTTGTCAATTGTGGCCTGTGGAATGTTGGTCCACTCCTCTTCAATGGCTGTGCGAAGTTGCTGGATATTGGCAGGAACTGGTACACGCTGTCGTATACGCCGGTCCAGAGCATCCCAAACATGCTCAATGGGTGACATGTCCGGTGAGTATGCCGGCCATGCAAGAACTGGGACATTTTCAGCTTCAAAGAATTGTGTACAGATCCTTGCAACATGGGGCCGTGCATTATCCTGCTGCAACATGAGGTGATGTTCTTGGATGTATGGCAGAACAATGGGCCTCAGGATCTCATCACGGTATCTCTGTGCATTCAAAATGCCATCAATAAAATGCACCTGTGTTCTTCGTCCATAACAGACGCCTGCCCATACCCTAACCCCACCGCCACCATGGGCCACTCGATCCACAACATTGACATCAGAAAACCGCTCACCCACACGATGCCACACACGCTGTCTGCCATCTGCCCTGAACAGTGTGAACCGGGATTCATCCGTGAAGAGAACACCTCTCCAACGTGCCAAACGCCAGCGAATGTGAGCATTTGCCCACTCAGGTCGGTTACGACGACGAACTGGAGTCAGGTCGAGACCCCGATGAGGACGACGAGCATACAGATGAGCTTCCCTGAGATGGTTTCTGACAGTTTGTGCAGAAATTCTTTGGTTATGCAAACCGACTGTTTCGCCAGCTGTCCGAGTGGCTGGTCTCAGACGATCTTGGAGGTGAACATGCTGGATGTGGAGGTCCTGGGCTGGTGTGGTTACACGTGGTCTGCGGTTGTGAGGCTGGTTGGATGTACTGCCAAATTCTCTGAAACGCCTTTGGAGATGGCTTATGGTAGAGAAATGAACATTCAATACAAGAGCAACAGCTCTGGTTGACATTCCTGCTGTCAGCATGCCAATTGCACGCTCCCTCAAATCTTGCAACATCTGTGGCATTGTGCTGTGTGATAAAACTGCACCTTTCAGAGTGGCCTTTTATTGTGGGCAGTCTAAGGCACACCTGTGCACTAATCATGGTGTCTAATCAGCATCTTGATATGGCACACCTGTGAGGTGGGATGGATTATCTCAGCAAAGGAGAAGTGCTCACTATCACAGATTTAGACTGGTTTGTGAACAATATTTGAGGTAAATGGTGATATTGTGTATGTGGAAAAAGTTTTAGATCTTTGAGTTCATCTCATACAAAATGGGAGCAAAACCAAAAGTGTTGCGTTTATATTTTTGTTGAGTGTATATATATATATATATATATATATATACACACACACAAAACCCCAATGCCAATGAAGTTGGGGCATTGTGTAAAATGTAAATAAAAACAGAATACAATGATTTGCAAATCCTCTTCAACCTATATTCAATTGAAAACACCACAAAGACAAGATATTGAATGTTGAAACTGATAAACTTTAATGTTTTTGTGCAAATATTTGCTTATTTTGAAATGGATGCCTGTAACACGTTTCAAAAAAGCAGGGACAGTGGTATGTTTACCACTGTGTTACATCACCTTTCCTTCTAACAACACTCAATAAGCATTTGGGAACTGAGGAAGCTTTGTTGAAGCTTTGTAGGTGGAATTCTTTCCCATTCTTGCTTGATGACTTCAGTTGGTCAACAGTCCAGGGTCTCCATTGTTGTATTTTGAGCTTCATAATGCACCACACATTTTCAATGGGCAACAGGTCTGGACTGCAGGCAGGTTAGTATAGTACCCGCACTATTCCTGAGCCCACATGATAAGATCCTTTACACAATGATGTTGCGTTTTAATGCAGTGCCGCCTGAGGGATCGAAGGTCACGGGCATTCAATGTTGGTTTTCGGCCTTTCCGCTTACATGTCGAAAGTTCTCCAGATTCTCTGAATCTTCTGATTATATTATGGACTGTAGATGATGGAATCCCTAAATTCCTTGCAATTGAACATTGAGAAACATTGTTCTTAAACTGTTGGGAGTATCTTTTCATTCAGTTTTTCACAAAGTGGTGATCCTCGCCCCATCTTTGCTTGTGAACAGCTGAGCCTTTTGGGGATGCTCCTTTTACACCCAATCATGGCACTCACCTGTTTCCAATTAACCTGTTCACCTAAAGAATTTTTCAAACAGGTGTTCTTTGAGCATTCATCAACTTTCCCAGTCTTTTGTTGCCCCTGTCCCAGCTTTTTTGCAGGCATCCATTTCAAAATGAGCAAATATTTGCACAAAAACAAAAAAGTCTATCAGTTTGAACATTAAATATCTTGTCTTTGTGGTGTATTCAATTGAATATAGGTTGAAGAGGATTTGCAAATCGTTGTATTCTGTTTTGATTTACATTTCACACAATGTCACAACTTCAGCGGAATTGGGGTTGTATATGTGAAGACACAAACTTAGGTATAGCCAGAATATGAAAGCTGCTGATGGTTTTGGGCTCGTAGTCAGACCTGTTCGCTTCACTTCCATTAAGAACTTGCTAATAGATGGTCCGCTCATTAGCTAGGTAAGCTTTCAGTCTGTGTGTTTTTTCCAATGTTTAGATATTCATGGAGTATGTTCCTGTCTGACTTGGGTTTTTTAATTGTGTTTTTACCTTTCTGGTTTGTAATGAATGTGATACGCGTTCCGTACCAATTGTCACAGTAACCGGTCTGGTATGTGAAAATATCAGACCAGAAATCAGCTAATCAGAGCGCACGTAGTGTCGCAGCCATATCATAAATTAGGATATTTCTGTATGTACAAGTTTCTGGGTTTTAGCATACACAGGAGGAAATCCACGCAAGTCTTTGTACATGAGGCCCCAGGACTAATTTTGTAGCTGGTCATGGAGCATGTGATTGGAGAACCTGCTCGGTGAAGTCTTTCCTGCCTTCAGATGTTGACAGTCATGCGGGTTGTTATGCCATAATTTCTGGTTGTCTGCAGCATCAGACTGATAGTTTTTCATGCTTAATGACAGGCAATAATTTACTTCACTGAAGGATACAGCAGAGTTTCAGCATTTCTGGGCAGTATTATATTAAAACAGGAAAATCTCCCTTTGATAGCAGCTTAAAAAGTTGACTTTTTGTGAGGTTCCATTAATTTCTCTCTGTAATCATATGAATTATTCACATTTACCTGATTAAAACTGGGTGACTACACATAATCCATTTCTTTCTGCCCATCATTTCTCCTTGTTAAGACATCTGGTTTGTCCTTGTTGCTGTGTCAAGTGACAAAAGTTGAAGTTTTCAACTTTTTACAGCAAGTACCATCATATGCAGTGTGCACACGTTGCCAGTGTTGGAAAGATTTTCTGCCATCCTCACTGAAGATGACGGAACAACTGATTTACTATCTGCCTCTTACAGGCAACGTGAACACAGCATTAATGTGGGTTTGGGGTCGAGTACAGTAATGGCAAAATCAAGTCAGAAAAATCACTGTATTGGTGTGGGGTATGAAAGGTAAAGCATACCTTACCAGAGGTGAGCTGCATACAGCTGCTGGATGCAATTGTACTACTTAGGGTTGTTTCCCACTGGGTTGTGACTGCTTGCAACTGGCAAGGAAAAATTGTGAAATTATGTAGGACTGCCACGGAATGGCGCCAACCCCTCACATGAGCCTCTAGGTGTCACTCGTGTACTGCTTGAATTTTTAAATGTTCGATGATGGCAACACGGTAACACCCCTCACCAATACTCGGAAAGCTGTCACGGGCGTCAAAGCCCCCTGATTGCAGTTGCCACGACTCATAACGTGCGAGAAACGTGAGGAAATTGTGAAGGGTTGACAGTG